>NC_054589.1:1692505-1842670 GCF_017654505.1 Polyodon spathula
AATCAATCTATCTATCTATCTAAACTATGTCTCAATCCTAAAATTCTAAGTGATGCAAAACCTTTGGCCATAGCTGTACTTACAAATTAACAAGCAAACATTTCTCTACAGAGACTTTTCCTAAGTAAACAGACAATTCTTGTCTTTGCACATCACAAACTTGGCCTGTTTTGATCATTTCTACATTCTATATATTTTTCAAAGTTGTCTGGACTACCGTCTGCATTGGGTATGCTTGTGATCTTTAATGAAATGAAGATTCTGATTGTCTTGGGTTTTCTTTTTGCAAAGCTGAGCTTTTGGGAATGCAAATATTTAACATGCCCTGTCTACAGAATTGCTGAGCCCTTCAATTCATACAACTGAAGAAGAATGAGTCATTTTTAACAATCCCCAGAGATTCGGTTTACTTGTTATGCTCTTGTGATCACAAGTGGCAGGGTGGGAGACCTTTATTTCTTTGAATGGGGTCATGAGTAGGCACAGCTATTCAGTCCTTATGCATCAACTCTTTTATTAACCCTAATTGCAAATTAAATAACTGAGCTCATTTGACTTGTGATCATCTGTCACTGCATTGATTCCAAAGTAATTAAATGGAGGAATGTCATGCAAGTAATATATACAGTAAGAACATCCAACGCTAAATGTATAATTAATATGTACAGCAAAACCTGAACTAATCATCACTGTTCATGAACAGGGAGGGACAGTAGCACTGTCTGCAGTCGGCTGAATGACATTTTAACCTCATAGCGCTGTGGGTACATCAAATGCTGACCCAAAGACCTTCTACCTTTCAAACAGGGAGTTAATGAGGAGTTGGCTATGCTGGCTTAGCGCAGATTTAATTAAAAAAAAAAAAAAATATTGTTGCACTTATGACTTGGATTCTATGGCACTATTCAATAAGAAATCCAGACATGACATGAGTCAAAAACACATGTATACTGTGTTTGATTCAATCCTGCCATAGAACAGGACACTAGCATGCATGGTTTATTTTTTTGATTGTATCCTTTAACTATGTCGAGGCTAACAAATCCCGTAGAATCACTGCCATCTTGGTTGTACATGATGGCCATACACTCTATTGATGGCCGTTTTTAGTGTTTTTTGATATCACAAAATTAAATTAAGATGGTTTCAAAAGAGTTTATTTACAGATATCTGCAAATGATTTATGGATATCTCTCTAAATATTTCAAGATATCTTAAAATACAAATTTGAGATATCTCTAAATGATAATTCAGCTTGCCATATGCATCAGCCTGCAGAATTTTAATGAAACTGTTGTAAATTCCAGCATAATATTTGATTAGCCACCCTTGTTGGTGGACACAGGGCTGAATCCCCGTTCACGCAGATGCGGACCTCCTCTATCGCTGAGTTTTCATGATATTTGAAATTTCGGTAATACTGCTGGTAACATTGCTATCAAAAGTGCTAAGATCAGAATAGAACAATTTCTGTCAATTAATTGGTGGGAATTATATTGCCTGTATTGCTATTATAACAGTGCTTTTTATTTGCATCTTCTTTAAAGTCTCAATAACAGTAATGATGCCATAATTAAAATGTAATCCCAGTAGCCCACAGGAGAAGCATCTCACAAAGGTTCCAATAAAGTTCCCTTCAGTTTCCAACGAAGATTATCAGCTTTTCTGTTAAACACAAAGCAGAGAACACTGCAACAAAATCCCTAAGGAGCAGTAGATGGATGCTGAGTGTGTGCTTTCCTGGATAGTTCAAACACGCTGCAGAAAGCTGCACATTCCTAGCTGACAGTGTAGGACCTGCCCCATATGCATTTCTTTTGTATATTTCTAACCCAGCTGTATGACATCAGCAGAGTCATACATGTGTATTATGCTGTGCCTAATCTAATATTTTTGCTTTACTATACCACAGTAAAGGTTTATAGAAAAGATGGGGAAGATTAGTTTTGTTTTATATAGGTTTTGGAATGTTTTATGTACAAATGAAATATTGGCCTAATTAAAAAATAAGTAACCTACAGTTTAGCATAATCTTACCAGTAGAGCAGTTTTAATACAAATGGTTATATCATTTAATATATGAGCATGGAATTGGTAATCGTGCAATACAAAAAAAAAAGTACTCTACTTTAGAATTGAAATGTACTGTACTTTAGAAATGATTGCATTTTAAAAATAAATTCCAGCCTTGTTTAAAAGTGTGAGTGGGTGGTTCCAGCAACGCATTGTACTTGCTTGCCAATGCTGATTTGCAGCGTTGTTAGCCAAGCTTGCTATACCCACTCAACCACCAGCTTTCTTCATTATTGCATGACGAGCTGTCACAAAGAGTCGATGGGGAAGGGAGAGGTGATAAAATGTGCAGTTGCAGGTATGGGACCGTGAGTAATTGTGCGGTTTTGTGTGTACTTTTTAGTTTAAAAAAAATATATATATATTTAATAGCTTACTGAATGATTTACATTTGGCTCTTTCAACAAATATTTGAGTAAATATTTGAATAATGTGCTATGTGATTTATCGTATCATCTTATCAAATTGTATCACTTCTTACAAACCTGGAGGTAAATTATTAAATGAACTGTTATTATGTGACTCATTTTAATTATATTAAGTTTATTGTACTTAAAGTACAAGGTTAACTTCAAAATAATAACAAAAAGGTATTATTATTATTATTAGTATTATTATTATTATTATTATGGTCAAATGCATGACGAGAGAATAAAGGATATCCTGTAAAGAAAGGTTGATTTCAGTGAGGAATTGTGTAATTGAATAAGACCAATTGTGTTTTTAAAAGTACTTAATTTGCAAATAAATACACTTACCCGGTCAATGGTGGTAAAATAAAAAATATCCGCATGGCAAAATGTTTTAAATGGAAGATATAAGTTGTTTTCAATTATTTTTGTGTTTCAAAAACAGTGGTAATAGAATACTAGACAGCTAACGTATTTTTAAAAGATGTCTAAACACAGAACTTACAATAAGAGCCACTCATTTCCCCACAAGTGGGTAGAGGGGTATAACCTTATTTTGAGCATTATAACATTCATTGATATTTTTGAATGCATTTATGTACTATAAACCTGGTTAAGGATTTGATTTTAAAGGGGAGTTTTAAAATAGAATTTATGTGCGTAGAATTTGAAAAAATAAATATACGATTAAGTACTGACTGAAATTTGTGGAAGTAAAAAACAAAAACAAAAGTGTTTTACTGTGTTAAATGTTTCTGTGCTCCATTTATCATGGTAACATGGGTTAGCATTGTAATACATCATACATTTAATTAAAACCTAATTTATGAAAAGCTAGGGAACAATGAGAATAAAATAAAAGCATTACTGTATTAGACATATAAAATTGAAAAAGAAATTGAATGCATCATTTCCATTTGTACTGACCTCTTATCCTGGTTATCCATTGCAGTTATTTATATCACCATTCATTTACAAGATTCAGAATGTCCCATTGCATTAACGTTTTACACAGACATAAGCAGATATAATTCTCTAAGATAATGAATAACATGCTCGGACACATTTTCCCTTTCTGCCAACAGTAGAGCTATTCTATCCTGGTAGGCTGTTTGCTTTAGTTTCCACTCAAGTTCCGTCCATGTGTATTCTGTCAGGACTCATTGGGTGTTCCATATGCAATGATTTTATATAGGGATGCCTCAATTCACAGAGCCATTTACTGAATGAAGCTTCACTACACAGTTCCCTTCAGAACCGCCGCTACTTCAACTCTGTTGTTAAGTTTATAAAAGGGTCCTTTATCAAACAGTACAGTTGTTGCAGTGGAAGATCTAAGGGCCTAGTATGGTTCTTTTTTTCTATACCTTTTGCAGAACAGTGACTAGACCAGTGTTGGTCTTTTGCAATGTTGACTGTCATGTCATTACTTACTACTGGCATTGGCCATAGCAGAATCCCAATTTTTAGGATAAAATTAGTTTTATAAAATGAATGCTAAGATATCTACGTTCATTTCACTGACCTAATCTTTTTGGAGGCATTGTAGATATATATCCTCCTCTAAGTATTTCAAAGAAAGTACACAGGACCTCAGTGCTGCTGGATGGCTGGTATAAGACAGGCTGTGCAGGAAGAGAGATGGTCCTCTACTGAGACATCTCATATACAGCACATGTCTTTTTGCAAGGATTGGAGGTGATTTTCAGGAAACAGTCAGACAAGTCTTCGAAATAAAATAGTTGAACATGCACTTATTAAGACCTTGCGATCCCCAGTCCTTCCCAGATGTATAGAGTCCTCTTCTACAGCGTGGTCCCTTTTCTGGATGCTGATGTCCTATCCTGACGATTGACTTGAATTTCTCGATGACTGTCTTGTGTACTGACCTGTACTAAAGATTACATAACAAAGTCATCATACAGGGCGAGTTCTACTTCTTCCCAGAACTTTCTAATACTGATGACTGGACAAATGGCCAGGGTCCTCTAGTACACAGCAGTGTATTGCCAGACAAACAAACCAAAATACTTCTGTGTAACAGATCACTAGATGGAGCATATTTCTATAAAGAGACTGATCTAGCCTATGTAATAAATGTCTGCGGCAGTCAACTAGAACTAAGGAGCAGCTCCTGAACGTTAAGAGTACCTAAAAACAGCATTTGAGTAACAGCAATAGGAATTGCCATGTATAACAATCTTTATATAGCGCCTTTCATAGTGGACCACCACCACAAAGTGCTTTACAAGATACGAGACTATGGTGTGTGAGCTATGCATCAGCTGCAGAGTCACTTACAAAAACGTCTCACCTGAAAGACAGAGCACAAAGAGGTTAAGTGACTTGTGACTTATAACCGGAGACCTCCTGGTTATAAGCCTGTTTCTTTAACCACTGGACCACACAGCCTCCTTAATAATTGAAAACATCATTATATATATATATATATATATATATTATATATATAATAATTAATCTTTTAATTTCGTATGCTTCAATCTGCCGTTGCAATCTGCAATATTTATTATGCTAAATACTGTCATTTTGAATGCTGAATTGCTGCTTGAGACACTTTATCAATATTTTTGAATAAACCTGAATCTGATTGACGATAACAAAACAACAGCGCCTACAGGCACTTTGGATTAATCTGTCAATAATGGGTTTTGTAATAAATTACGCCCACCCAGCCCATAGACTCCTGGCTGATGATTCATTGATTTAAGTGGTTATTTAGTGTTATCATATAAATCACATCTTCCCTCAAACTCGATTTCTATTCACTATTTAAATTAGGATACAGTGGTTTCAATCAGATTATGTAAAATGTTGTAACGAGTTGGTAAATGAGTACATCACAGTTGGTTGTTACATAAATTGGTGATGACTCAAGACTGTCACCGTCTTGGATTTTAAGAAGAGTAAATGGCTTTGTGGTCCAGTGATTAAAGAAAGGGGTTTGTGGTGATACATGGTTCACCCCCAAGTCTCTGTAAGTCGCTTTGGATAAATGTGTCTGCTAAATGACTAAATAATAAAAAGAATTAATGAAGATGCAGCTTCGCACACATTGCTTATCCACACTCCCTAAATAATAGACATTAAACATGCACTGAAACCACGTGATTGCCATTTACTGCCTTCACAATTACATTTTCAAAGCATAACGATCTGAGTCTGATTGTGGGGAAGTGACGTGCCATTCTTTTTATTGTAACTAAGCATGACAAATAATGATCTAAACATAAACAAACAACAGAGACTCATTCAGAACACACATACCAGGATATTTTACAGGTAAGACATATAATATTATTGAAATGTGTGTGATATCTGAATTAACACAGAGCCCCCTAGAGGTGGAAATTTGCTGTGCTGCTCTACATTTTATAATGATTATTTTGTAAATGTATGATACTATCCAGACCTGAATAGCATACAAAACCCTTTATCCAGACAGCACTATATTACGTAAACTTGTTCAATAATTATCTCATACACCGTGACAGGCTAAACGTAATGATATGTACACAATTAAGAATCTAAATATGCTTCTGCCTCTGCATTACCATTACAAAGAATACAACTTCTCTGTGATTTATCTTTTTCTACGCCTTTTAGAAACTGGATATAGCAACTGCCTTCATTTTTTCCACCATGTTTCTAAGATACATTTAATTGATAATACTGTGTTATAGTGGTTAGTGTATTTTTATTTAATCTTTAATAGTAACTGGCTTTAAAAAGTGTGTAGTCACAGGGGTCTGTATTCAAATGGTTAAGATGGCTGTTTATTTAGCGCTCCTGTTTAGAATAATTCAATATTCCTCACATATTTTAATAACAGCATCTTCATGTATATACACAGTATTTGAGTGGTAAAACACAAATGCATGTTCAATCCCTGTGAAGACTGAAACTGACTTGCAACAGGGAGTAGCTTTTTTATATTGCAGAATACATGTCGGCAATTCCATTGACCAAATGAATCAGTCATTATAGGAACACCTTGGCAACTCTGAGTTGTGCTGTATAACCCTCTACAGTATACAATAATGAGAAACACACAGTTTCTGAGAGTAATATAAGATTTAGGGGATCGAGTGACAGAGTAGCTTCAAAGAGAAAAGTAGCGTGTGCGATTGGAGCTGAAACGTCCCAGAGAGAATACAAACAAACTGGACAGTCAAACAGGATGGCTTCCCGTTAAAATGGTTTGCAAAAGGTTAAAATATGCCTAGTGCAGTAAACAATCACCAAAATGAAATATGCTTCAGGATTGTAGAATATAGAATTTCTGTAACTTTTCCAATTGCAATATAAATATGCAATAAAATAAACATGTAGAAGAAATGAAATACACCTTACCCTTTGTAATAATATGAAGCATAATATAATGAATTAATTTTACATAATTCCATAATAAGTAGGAGGGCACTAGCAGTGTTTGTGTGTGTGTGTGTGTGTGTGTGTGTGTGTGTTATCTGTGCAATACCTGTTGGCTAATACTGTTTTGCAGCAATCGAATGAGATTGCAGCGTGGTATGACAGTCTGTCTCTTTGGGGTTTCAGTTGAACGTATCGTTGCAACAGTTGAAGGCAGAATGGCATTATATTTCCTCTCCTGGAGTGTAATCCTCCACTACTACCTATGGGATAGCAGCTGCTCTGCAGAGCTAGGTAAGTAGGATCAAGGGTAAATGTTAATTCTGCACACTGCAGATCAAATAAAGATAAGCATGGCTTTATGTTATCAACAGTGTTCAGTATTACTTACTGTATATAGGCTCTAAACACAATGTTAAGTGTGATAATGCCCATGCATACAGTATTTAATACTACAAATGGACTGTATTATACTACAAGGAGTTCTAGTATATAGTAAATTATAGTGTTATGGAATTATATAGTATTCTTTTTATATGGGTGCATTGGAAAGTACAGTTTGTGTGGAAGATTAAGGACATTTTCAGCTTTGTTTTCAAAAGGGGTGTTTTTGGAGGGAGAACTGAGATATGCATTTGGGATACTTGTGATAAATAAACACCTTTTTTTATAGCTGGTTCATTTTTACTACTGGCAAAATGCGAAGTGAGTATTTACTAGAATATGAATATTTCAAATAAAACATCTGCAGCTTGCAGAAAACAAACAAACACAAAGTGGGAATACCAAGGATCTCATACAAACCATCAAAGAAATATACAGAAATTATTACAGAAATTTGAACCTAATGCTCAGATAAGGGAGGGGTTTTGCACACTTGTTTTATATTTCATGTAAACACAAACAGGCATTTACTTAATACAGAAATTCAGATTCCTAATCATTGTCTTTGAGAGATAATATTTTAAATATTCAATCATTTTACATATAACAGGGCTACAAAAATAAACTGTGTATATGCAATGATATTTAAAGACAGGTCTACAATATATAAAAAAAAATATGTAAAAATGCAGCTATTTCAAAACTTTAATAATAATAATAATAAATCAATGCATCCAATTTTGTAATTGATCTGGAACAGGATAGTTGTTTGCCTTTAAGAAGATTTTTCCATTAAGCTGTCAAGCTGCAAACACTTTTGGTACCTTTTTTTTTTTTTTTTTTTTTAGTTTGCCCTGTTTCAAGCTGCTTGTGTTAATTGTAACACAGACTGCATTGTCAATTATCATTAACATTTACATTTAAATCAATGTTCTTTCCTCTTATTAGCATTAGTAGAATTGGAAATGTCTCCCTTTTTGTACTTCAATCTGGAGAAATGTTTCCTGTATCCAGTCCCCTGCCATTGCAGCTTGACCATTGGAGTGAAAGTGACCTATAGCAGAGGAAGAAGAAGCAACTTTTATTTATTTTCATTTTCAATATTGAAGTGTAAAACACATGGAAAGAACCAACGGATTTTAAAGATAAGCTAAGGGGTCCAGTGATAGGATTGGTTGTGCTATTGGGTCATATTCACAAAACTATAAGCATAGTATTAAGGAATATTTTGATAACGTTTTATTAAAGCCTCTTTTGATTAAGTTTGCAGTTTATGAAACATTTTTTATAAACATTTGTCACAAAACTCCTTAAAAACAATCCTTAAAACAGCCCTTGGTGTTTTGTGACTGGTTACTTGGGAGCAACTTTCACATTTGTTTTGTGATTGGGAAAAAAAAAACAGGCTTTTGATGTTGTAGCTAGTAAGAAATAATTTAGCGTTTGGTTCCTTAAATTAATATTCTGAGTTGCTTGTTATAAACCACAGTATTTTTGCAAAACCAAATATGACATTTTACAGTACTTTACTGTCAAACAAATACAGTAAAGAGGTATTTAAAAATACTGGATAAATATATACTAGTATTAACTTGGTAAATACAAAATATAAAAAGCTATATAGTATATATATATATATATATATATATATATATATATATATATATTACTACTAACAAAACTATATATAATTTTAATGGCACCAAAGGGCACATTATTGTTGGTTTTCCATGTTTCAAGAGACTGCCCCTTTTAAAGAAAGAGTAATGCCTCGTTTCACTTTCAAAACACACAATTTGAATAACATGCTTTACTAGAGACGCAACCATTCTCCTATTCATCAATTATTGATCACTATGAATTTTATTTTTTGTGAGCCTCATGCATTAACTGATTATTTGGAGCCTCGTGCCTCACGAATTTATTATTTAAGCACATGCATGTTTTCAGTTCTTTTGTTAAGAGTCACGTTTGTTAAATTATCATTAAAATAGCTTTGATTTTTATTTATGAAATGTGTGTTTTATTAAATCGTGTATATAGCACGTTGAATTAGAACTAATGTACCATTATTTATGAATGTATTATCTTTCTGGTGTTGACTGTCAATTAGAATTATGTATGCGTGTTCTGACTAAAAATACATTAAAAACAAAACTATAATACGTCCATTAAGAAAAAATTGAGATAATGTTCAGTTAAGGCAGGTGTCATTTGAAAATAAGTTTTATTACACACAATTACTTATATATACACACACACATACATACACAAAACATAATAAATAATTGAATATATGAATTCACCTTCTGAAATTTCTATATTTTTTAATTTACATACAACAGGTACAAATGCAGGAGGAATAAACTAAAACACTATAGTTAGTACATGCAACATGGGTCTTAGCTGTTTTCCCAAAATAGTGCTAGGCTGTGTATTAAATTCAATTCAATTCAATTAAAGAGAACACTTATCACTCTAATGATCACGAGCCCGACAAAAATACAGGAAATAAGGCAAACAAAACATTTGCTTGCATGTTGAAGAATTAGTTCACAAAACAAGTCCCACGTTAATTTCCCCAGCTTTTGTTAAAAGTGACAAAAGGCTTTTTAAAAACCTTCATGTGGTTCCTTTAGTTACTAAGCAACAGAGAGCTTCAAGCTGCCATTTTAGGTGAAACGGGGAGAAAAAAGTGATTCCACTTCCTTCTGGGCAGTAATGTAAAGTTGCAGTCATTTGCAATCTTCTGTAATAACTATGTTCATACTTCTGTCAGCACAGAGACTTAATCTGAAGTAATCTACAGTGTGTTCTGTAATATCCCCATTGAAATATGGTAAAGCTGTTTTGGATTTAAATTCAGTTTTAATATACATGTATTTTATTAGCACTAGCAATATTTTTTCTTCGTTTTTTTTTTTTTTTTTTTTTTGGTACTTTGTTTGCTTTCTATACTTTAATTTGAAATTAATTCTAAAGATGTTTTTGCTGATGAAAAGTTCCTATTACTTACTCTCTTTGTGTGTTGCAGTTCAAACTCCCTCAATGGTCCAGCTGCAGTCAGACCAGCAAAGAGACCAGGATGCAGTAATTGTAATAATATGTGTATATTTTGAATGAATGTTAAATAAAAACAGATTCTCAGCAGGACTGAAGAAATGACTGATCCAGTGCACTCCCTTCATCGTGATCCAGGCGGTCCTTTTATAGTGCAGAACCAGTTACAGAGCAGCATGGTTGTAGCTCCCTTGAGCCCAATAATGCTGTTCCACTTGCATTTTCATTGATGTTATAAAGTGGAATACAAATAGAATAATCTTGTAACTATGGTATTTCACAGATGAGGCTTTAATGCAGATTCCCTCTCCCAACATCCCTGTAATTGCAGGCAGTAATGATTTGAGGAATAGTCATGTTTCCAGTACTGACAATAATGGCAGGTGTCCCTAATACTTATTCCAGCATCACTGGAAATCCTTCATGCTTTTCTCAACCTGTATACAGCATTTCTAAGCAGATTAAACTGTACCCAGCTGGATTAAAACAGAGTTAAACAGCAGCGGTATGTAGATCCGCTACAGTTTAAAATATAAGACTACACCCTACTGTGCAGAGCCCTGACGTTTCTTGTCTTCTTTCAGTTTTCACTTCTCGTCCTAACGACAGCGTAGCCTCTCTGGAGAAGCCACTGATGCTGTCCTGCGCTGCATACGACACTGTCCTTCAAAGCCAAGCCGCAATTGAGTGGTTCAGAAACTCTAGGGAACCCATACTGGACTTGAACACCCGGGTTTACCAGCCTACCAGTGGGTCCCTGTTTTTTCCCAGCCTGCGGGCAGATGACTTGGGGAGCTACACTTGCCAAGCAAGCTCCAGGCTTTCTGTTATCAACACTACTTTCAGCATATACAAGGCCTGTATGTAAATATTAATTAACCTACATACTACATAAAACAATGATATATTATTATGGTATATTTACCACTATATGTTATGTACCTGAAGAACATTTTCTTTAGGTCAGAAAAATACAGTGGAATAAAGTACCTTCATAAGATCCGTATTGTTTCAGGCATAATAGTACAGTACTATGACAACATGTTATGCTTGTGTGGTTTTTCAGAGAGATTCCTAAGCGATTTTGATACAGGGTTATGTGTTTAATAAAAGAGTGTCTTTACAACTGAAGCGGCATTCAAGTTTTGACTATTTATTTAAATATCTTTGCCTTTTTATTTTAACTGGTTATCACTTTCTTTTTTTCTGGTGGAAATGCTTCAGTATGTTGGTCTTATTAGAGAAGTAATTTAGGAGGTATTTTTATATCTGGGAATGTAGATGGTGGCCTTAATACTGAAGGTGACTTTACATTGCCATCAGAATTGGGTCTGTAAAAAAGTGGCCTTAATTGTGAAGTGGCCTCAAAGCGATAATGATGTCTGTTACACATTAGAAAAACACGTTTTTTTTTTTTTTTTGCTGCCTGCACTATAATGTTATTAATAACCTCCTGCAGTTTCAAGTGGCAGCAGAGTGATACTCTGACAATCATGTTGCGAGGGGGAAGCTCTTGTTCCCTCACATTGAGAACTAGAATTCAGGAGCGCAAAGGAATGGAAAACAAACAGGACAACAGAAAACAAACAGGCCAACAAGTAGCACTCGGAAGACTAAACTATGGAAGAGCTATTGTAAACAGACGTCATGTTTGTGGAATACTGTACTAAAGCTTTAAAATTTATTATATTGCTTATTTGTATTAGCAACAATATCATTGGTCCCCTAATCTCTGTGTTGAATATCTTTTGTGCACTTGTCTTTTCTTGCCCTCAGATAATGTAATATGGACTCTATAATATGGACTGCGATTTCTGGTAAACTTGTACTCCCTGTGTCAGACTTACTCATATGCTCAGCCTTTTTAGCCAGACCATGGAAACTTACCTTTATCACAGGAAGTGATATAAAACTCAGAGAAGGAAGTACAGATGTTTAGAAGCTACTGTGTAGAAATCTGCAATTCCTCAATTAAACAGAAGACATGCGCAGCTCAGTGAAAATGATTTGCTACACTTTTAATATAAATCTCTGGTTCTTTAAATCACAATTAGGGATATTTCATATTGTTGCTGCAGGAGTGTGAGCTTCCCCTCTTCAGAGAAGGTTTCAGTGTCCATGATCTCTGTATGGGGCTGTCTGCAGAGGCTTCATTTAGTCCCTATAGAAATGTGGACAGCCAGAAAAACAGAACTCCTTTAGAAAGTTTTGAAAATTTTAACATACACAAGACTTAATTGCAAACTCAAGCATAGTATTGGCCTTGCATTTACTAAAATAAGCTTGACTAAATCACTGCTATCTTAGTACATAGTAGGTACTGTATGCCCAATCTAAGAGAGAACCACAAAACATTGGTTCCCACACCACACCATAACATATCTATGTACAGTAGGAATGATGCTATAATGAAGTAGTTGGCAAGCGGTATATGGCAATATGTGGTGCTGGTCATTAATTTCCATTGTGTTTCAAACTTTTGACCATTTATTGTGCTCCATTATTGATGTTTATTCCCTGTACTGTAACCTTTTTTTTGTCTTCTAGACATGACTCCAGTGTTTTACAGTCCTGTCTCTCAGACCGTGAATGCAGGAGAGAGCGCATTCTTCGAATGCGTTTCTGGGGACAGTCTACCTTCGGCTCAGATCAGATGGGAGAAAGAAGGAAAGCCATTGGCTGAAGGAATTCAATTTCAGGTAATACGGTGGGGAAAAAAACGAGCAGAAAACAGTGTTGACAATGCATAGTGCTCTACATGACTTAATAGAAACAGTGTGCAGAGTGCTAACCAAGCCTAACATTTTGTACTTTTGAATGTAGGAGCACCTTGTCAGAAAGTACTGTTAAATAAAAAAAAAAAAACAGCAATTTATATGTAAGCCTATTTTTGCAGTATTTAATCTATGGTAACAAAAACCCAATCTTCTTTTTCTCATCGTTGGTAAGGGTCAGTATGGAGGGGGCAATCACTTGAAGGTCTCTGGGACGCTGCATATTCCTGTGGTATCCAAAGAAGACGCAGGCAAATATGTGTGTGTAACGCATAACCCTCTGCTAGGAACTGATGTGTACAGTGAAGCAGCCATTCTCACAGTGCCAGGTTTGAATGAGCCCTATATTCTCTGATAGGCTCATGCAATTGCTAATGCCATTTGGTATTATGGTGGTGAATGAAATGGGTGAAGACATGTTGTTTTGTTACCTCAAATAACATTTCTAATTACAATATAGCCCTAAAAAGTTAAATAGAGTACAATTTGCAAAGTGTTTGTGCTGTACTTACACAATATCTATATACCATTATAAGGATGACACCTTATAGGCCCATGCTGTGAATGAGAAAATGAAGTGCTGCTCTTGAGTGTTGTCAATACTGTTAATACAATAGTGTCTGAATTAGGCGGACCTGAACAGGGAGTGTGTGGAGAGACTATTAAATGCTTTATATTTCATTATATTTAACAAAAGCAATTCATCAACACGCCTGCTTTTCACAGTGATTGGAAAACCACAACAATGGCATTTTTTTTTTTTTTTTTGGTATTTTGCTGTGCTTTTTAAAATCCACAGTATAAAGGGTTTATTTTCTATTTATTCACATGTCACACAGTGTGCCTATTGGAGGAAACACATAATTCCATAAATCTGTTTTGCGCTTTTTTTTAGCTGCAGGACATATAGCACTGTAGCTCTCAGTGGCGCAGTTTTAAAAGCAAACCTTTTAAAATTAGATATCTTGTACTATGTTTGGTTAAACTAATTTCTCAGGCAAATACCTTGCTCTCAGAAAATCTGTTACTCCTGCACTTCCTGTGTCACTTCACATCAGCACTGCCTTCTGGTTCAAACTCTGTTTGTGGCTGAAAGTGTGTCAGTCAATAGTGAAAGAAACTGGGAAGAGGCCATTAAAGGGGTGGGGACAATTTCACCCCCCAGGTGAAATAACTTGGTATGATCTGAAAGCATGGCTTGCAAACAAAGAATTGTTTACCAAGTGTAGTAGCTGATAGGCTTACAATGAAATGTGTTTCTTTCAAAACTGCACAGCAGTGTTACATTCAAACCCTCTGTATCTTTGATACATTTGTTTAAGACTTGTTCAAGTTGAATAAAAGCATAAACATGATGAAAAATACTAGACAGAATACTTACAACTCTGAGATTTCTCCCAGACATCCTCCAGATAGCACTGGAATGAACATATTAATGAAAGCTTGCTTTTTTTTTTTTTTTTTTTTTTTTTTTTTTTTTTTTTTTTCAAAATTCTGTTTTTATGAATAAAATCAAACTACCAAAACGTCCATGCTGGTTAAAAGCCGAGCAGGTGGCAACACTAATCCCTGGACCCTGCAGCTTTAACTGATTTCTGAATACTGCTGTGTTGATTTGATCTAGTTTTACCATCCAAACTGGTGATTGCTCAGGGTCCAGCTGACCTCACTATAGCAACTGGAAAGGAGGCTGTGTTGAAATGCATTGTCCACGGATTCCCCCGTCCCTCTGTGCAGTGGTTCAGAAACAACAGGCCTCTGGAGAACACAGCACACCTGGCACCTAAGGAAGGAGGCCAGCTGCTTGTATTTAAGTAAGCCCTTATTATTTCCAAGTTAGGATCGTTAGGTGTGATATCAGTTTGCTTATGGTCTGGTTAGAGTAGCTTTGCATTACATTTGCATACTTCTGTCCTTTTACCTTTTCATGGTGTTTCCAGTCATTTTGAGTGGTATTTCAGGCTCAGCTACTGTGCTTTATTCAATCTCTCATACTCTGTGTTAAGGTGCTTTGACCTGAGATCAGGAACAGCTAATGAGTTGTCAATCAGTTTGTTGTGGTTTAGGATCCAGAGCCACCTAGTGAACAGCTAGTGCGTATATGCTCCCATCGAGTGGTCAACAGTAAGATCATTTTGCATTATTTATTAATCCAGAATGCTTTCTGTCAATTTAGAATGGGGCTCTTTATGGCAAAACTAGAGTATTGCTACAACTATACCTTGAACTGAGTCTAACCATAGTCATAGCACTGTAGTCACTGTAATGCACCAAATTCTGATCGCTAAAAGCTTTTAATCTATGAAGGACTAATCGCACAAATCGATTAAAAATCATGTTAATCAATTTAATGAAACTGCTTGTCCTGTTTCTAAATGCAAAGGAGTGGGCATGGCCAATAACACTATTAATCATTTAAAATGACGATTGCTTTTACCTTGGTATTTTAGAGACTGGTTTTCAGTCATTTTGCTGGCTTCCTAATTGCTGCTTGTCTTTCTCAGAAACGTCTCTCTGGAAGATGAAGGGCACTATTACTGTGAAGCCAGGAATGCAGAGGAAGCAGTGACGTCTCTGGCTGCATACCTGCTCCCTGCTGGTACTGTCTTCATTTCTCTTACCTCTATCAATATTGCTTGTAGTGTTCCTTATACAGCAAGGCCTGACAACAGCGTTGTGTCCTAATTCTCTACCCCTTATGCTACTACTGCTACATACTTCTTCAGTTCCCTCATCTGACAACAGAATATTGTTCTTAGGTATAATATTATATTATTATCACAAATTGGACTGTGGAGTTTAATAATTAGGGCTTCTATTTTTAGTGTTTATTTCTTAGAGTTTTCTTTGTTTATTTTAGAAGTTGTTGTGCTTTTTGTAGCTGGACAAAATTAGGTGTTTATCTCCCCAAAAGTATTGTCCTGGAGTTTTGATGTGTAAACCATCCTGAGAATTGCTCAAATAATAAAAGAAACAGCAAAAAGGTAGTAAGTAATAAAGTGAGAGGGCACAGCGGTGTGTCAATGTGATGATTTCCCTATTTGAAATATCTCTGGCTAGCTGCAGGAAAACGCACCACAGCTACTAATTGTGTTTGTCATGCAGTTGAGTTACACTTTTGAATAGAAGACTTTACAGTTGTCTTATTGTCACAGATGGGTACTGGTAAAATCAGCCAAAAACTACACTGGCCTAAGCACTGTCACAACTGGACTCGGTTCTGGATTAATGTTTATAACGTAAAGGGCAGGACACCCAAGCTTATGTGTAATAAAGTAGCAGCCCATTGCACAGGAACAGTGCATTCTGTGTGTCAGTGCTTGACCTGTGCTATTCTCTCCATGCAGTGATGGACTGGAGCTTCGAGCAGCAGCCTGCCAATGTCACTGCCGTGGAGGGGGAAGCTGTCACTCTGACCTGCAGGCCTCCCTCCAGCAGGCCGCCAGCCACTGTCACCTGGTTTATGAATGGCAGGATTTTAAAGAACAAGCCACACTTTACAGTACTAGAGAGCGGAGATCTTTTTTTTAAGAGGTATTTGTGATTTTGAATTGATACAAACTAAGTTTTAAATATGAATATGAGTAATGTGTGAATAAACAGTTATTGCATGTGAGGTAGAACTGTTTAGCAAATAGAAGGATTATTGTTTAGATGCATATGATGTCTTAAATTTCTTTCCCACAACCTATTTCCTGTTTTGCATTGCAGTCTGTTGATGAACATAGACTATAGAGCAGTAACTATAGCTACATGATGCTAACAAGTCTGTCTGTTTATGTACAGTATAAGAAATACAAATAATGGATTTTATTTTCAAGAATCCAAGAACCAGACAGAGGAATATATTTCTGCAGAGCATCAAATCCTTATCTGGGCCGTTCAGTATCCTCTGGAAAACTGTATCTAAACGTATTGGGTAAGTCACATTTTCTGTTTATTTAAAGCACTCAAGGTTCAATGTTTAATAAATCCACTTTGCAATGAACTTTTAAAGCGCTTGGCAATCGCCTCTCTCCATTACTGTATTGACATACTGTACCAAAATAGAAGCTGCACTATAGACACTCCATAATAATAATTTCACAAACTAAATATTTGAGTGAGGTACTATTGCACGGATTGGGATGTATTACTCAAATCTTTTGTATATATTTCAATAGAGGACGATTAATGTGATGTATCTATTCTGAGCAAGTTGGGTAAGCAGGCTATACATCTCTCACTGCCAGCCATGTATTGTTGATTCCGTGTATTAGAAATCTAAAAGCCTTTGAAGTCTTTAAGAATACAACAAGTATACAATAACAGCATGCAACTGCAAGACTTTGATCATTTATTGCTGTAGGAAAATATTGCTACAGTAGGTTATGCATTTCAATTATTTGATTCCTATCATAGTTTGCCTTTGCTTCTGAAATAAAGTCCTACATGTCAAGTCCATTACTACCTAAAAAGCATTTACTAGGAATTGATAAGGCGGAACTGTGAAACGTTGCAGTCTAATAATAAAAGCAAATTCGGTTGTTGCAAAGGCTTTCCAGGTATGAATACAGTCCAGCTTCACGTCTGCTTCACACTGATAATGCTGCCATCAGTTGAGGAAATGTCTTTTGCTGGCAGATTACAAACTCCTGGTGACTTGTATAGACATGAATTGAGTAAAGAAAGCCCCCTATTAAAAACAAACTGGTAAAACTAACGACTGCTTAAAAAAAAAAAGCAAAAGGATTGAATTTGTGAGATCCCATGCAATACACGAGGGAGATATCTCTCATGTCATGACAGCCTGCACATTGAATACAGGATACTTAAAGCTTGATCATTAGCAGCCTGCCTTAGATGTACAAAGCAAGGGAGGCTGGGACACTCAATCAGGGTGATAAGGCTAGATCCATCTCTTATATATTTGCTTAGCAAATGAATCAGTCATACAGTACCCCTTTACACATAGTACATGATGCCTATTGCAGGTGTTCCACGTTTGCATCTAATATATAATGAAGTGCATCTTAACATTTTAATTAAACATTGTATTAAAAAGAAACTTCAGTATGTCACCACATATAAGTACAGAATAAGGACGTATCGTCAAAACTGATCAATAAATGCATTACTGCTCAGTACTGTTATATGGGTTACCATTGAATGCTTTGTGTACATGTTAAGTTATGCATGATTAAATGTGGATTGATGTTTTATTTCAAGCCAGGGTAAAATCTGATATTTTATGGTATGAAGTATTGACTCTATAACAGTGTGTTTTGTTTGTGCTTCAGTCCCACCTGTCGTCACAGTGTCACCACAGTTGAACACGGTGTTGCTGGGATCAGGAGCCTCATTCCAGTGTCACACCTCGGGACAGCCATCTCCCTCCGTTCACTGGTACAGACAAGGCCAAGCTGTCGGGGCAGGAGGAAGGATTACATTAGGGTAAGAAGGGTCTGATTTTTATATTGCTTTGAATCCTGACTGCTCTCTCTGAGTCAAACTGCAGTTTTGTAAATGTCCAACAGGTGACAATGGTGCAGTACACCATTAACATTAGCTGTATTATGTAGCACACAGTACATTGCTCAAGCAGCAGCTGTTAGAGACATCAATGTCACTCATAAGCCCATTGGATAGGCCAGTGAAATGAGCATTGAATAATCATCCAAAGTAGGAACCATCATCTCAGCATCAGCCAAGGTGAAACACAATCTAAGTTTAGTTATATTTCTGACATGAAATATATTTCTAATAGAGTCTACAGGGTTAACTAGTCTGTATTTCATTTCTCAGGTTTAAAAACCAGACGTTGTACATTTCCTCTGTACTTGCCTATGATGAGGGAGCGTACACCTGTGAGGCAACGAATCTAGCAGGGCAATCCCGAGAGACAGCTATCCTGCAAGTGGCAGGTAAAAGACTTGCTTACTGTCATTTTCTCTTATTTACAAAGATTATTAGAGGTTTGGGGGAAAATAAATTGTTTGTGACCAAAAATGACTTCTTTTTTGAGCTTTCTTTGTTTCTATCAACCTGTAAGGAAACTAAATGATTTATTCGTGTATTTCCCTGTGTGAAGGAGCGACACAACAAGGATTGAAGTATAATTTAACAAGTTGTATTCATCCCAATAATGAAAAGTTACACTTTACAGCACCGTCATTATCATTAGACACTAGTTATTAACAGAAATGAAGCAGTGTTGTCAGTTACCAGTTTGTGGAAGAAGCTTCAGACACAGCACTGGTGTGTGTTCATGGAGGATCTTGATGCCATTTTGACCAGTCAGATCCTGCTTGCACCTGGTCAGGTGAGGTCAGTTTTGTGAGCACAGTTTTAGTGGACTTCTTTCAATGCGTTTTTGAATTGTGCAGGAGTTCATAGTGGTACCTTATAAAAATGTAACCATGGTAACAGCATAGCAAAGTCAACTAACATATGAAAGCATGATAAACTTTGATAAACCACGGTAAATGTATAACCCATTTTCTTTTCTTATTCTTGAGTTTGAATAGGTACAATTAAAAAGCTGAAGTATTTCATATGACTGATGTGAAAAAATGAATACTTGATAGGAACAACAATACAGTACCATGAAAAAACATGTACATATTATGCCAATCATACCCATTGAAGTGGGCTTTCTTATTGCAAAGTACTTTAATTCCCTGGACGCGCTTGTGCGTTTCAGCTTGTAAGATTTCCTGGGAGCTATTGAAAGCATTGTTTATAAACTAGAGTGATTCCATGACAATCACATCAAAGAAACAATGCCTTATTTATAGCTTATATATGGGAGACACTCCTCATATGTTGATGTGCATGCAGTACTTGCATAGAGCCATGTTACCATGCTAATGAAGCCTGTGTTTTTTATCATATTCTTGAGAACCGCTCATTAATGAAACCTGGTGTAGACGTTTCTATGTCCTCAAATTAATAGAATAAAGGTGCAGCCGCTTACAATAATCAATGCATTGAAAACACTTGGTTCAAATACAACTGAAAACATGCATGTGCATATTAGTATACACAGTAATGTATAACATAAGCATTGAGAATAAAGTTTAAAACATGAAAAACATGAAGCAAAAAACAAGTAGACTGCTTCCAAAAGCTTTCATACAACTAAAACATGCACAACATGGGTAGAATGACTACTAAGTTAAACAGTTGTGGTAAAAAATAGTTGAATACTGTTGGTTCAGTAGTCTCCATATATTAATAAATCATGTATTTGATCACATCTGATGCTCTGTTTGTGAACGTACTGTTTTGAAACACTTTGCTGTTTGTGCACTATAGTTTAAAACTGCTTTTTAAAAATGATTTTATTTTCTAAAATGTAATTTATGTTTTAATAGATTGTAACCAACCGCATGTTGATTGATTGTTGCAGCTGTACTGGTTTTGTATTTCTGTGTTACTGTCATACCCTTTTGCAGTGGTTTTATTCTTTTTATCTTTCACTGTTGCTTCAGTTCCTCCAGTTATTGTATCCTTCATGAGTGAAATGGTGTCTTCAGAGGGATTGTCTGTGGTTTTGCCCTGTGGGGCAGTGGGGGACTCTCCTATCACCTATTCCTGGTTCAGGAATGGAAACTCAATCCAGATTGCAGAGCCGAGATTGCATAAAGACGGTGAGTAGAAGTGATACAGAACAAATGGCTTCCAATGACCACAGACCTGTTTAACCCAGGCTAGACCTACATGTGTAATGCCATCAATACAAAACTAGATCGCCATGGCTGTTCACTAGGTGGCGCTAGTGTTAAAAAAATATTAAACTAAATATTATTTTATTGGAACCAGCACACCATATTAAAACAATAACTAGTGTACTAGGGAAGAAATATTTTTCTTTAAAATAGTGTATAATGTTTTTAATAAGTGCTTGCTATGTTACGTTTAGGTGGTAATGTAGGGGCACGTTCACATGAGAGATGTTGAAGGGTTACTGAACCCCGTGCAGTGTTTACAAGACGGGCATTACTTTACTGTGGCTTTGCTGTATTCTGAGTTCTCTGTATCACAGCGATTACTTTTTAAACATACTCCTGATTGTTTTTATTCAAATCAAGAGAGGAGTTTGTTTTAGTCAGGAACTTTTGCCAGGAGAAATTAAAAAACAAAAAAACTGGTCCTGTGATTGAAATGAATGGCATATTGTGGGAACAGAAAACCAGCGTTGTTGCAGATACATTATGATGCTTATCATAGAAATTCTGTCTCTCCCGCTGAACGCTCCCAAGTAAAAGATAAATCATATATAGTGTTGATTTTTGAATAAAAATTTCAGAACAATCAGGTTCGACTCCACTCAGAAAGCTGTGGTGTTGAGGTGTGTGGATATAAAATGCTGGCAACGTCTCTGAATATTTGAATTTGTAGATGACGGAGCTCTTCATCTAAGCAATATAAGCCGACATGATGAAGGCAGCTATGTCTGTACTGCTGAAAATGCAGCTGGAAGGGATGAGAGGGCTGGATCACTGACAGTATCGGGTAAGTGAGTAGCAGCTGCAATGCTCTAAAGGGATTCTAGGTGGCAGTATCACTTGTTAGAAAGCAGTATTTCAAAGCCTCATAGTGATGTATTCAGACTCCTGACTGAGCATGTGTCAGTTTGATATCAAAGCGATACACAGTATCTGCATTTAGATAGTGCCAACAGAACAACTGATGCCCCCCCCCCACTTAGTGAGAATGTGTCTGCTTAACCTTTGACCTCATGTAGGGACTGACCTAAACATAACATCATTGTAAAGCTTGTATTAAAGGCTTTCCAAAATAAATCAAGGATTTAAGCTGTTGATGTGAGGGATTCAGTAACACCATTTGGTTACTTGAGCCGAAGCGTCCTTAACTATCTCTTCCATAAGCATATATTCTCGTGAACCAGCATGACCAGTTCAAAAGCATTGCTGTTTTTCCAACAGAATTATTTTCTATAGTTTTTATTTTGCGACTATATGACTTGCTGTTATTAACAAAAAAATCTAGCAGATGTATTGGATCTGTGATCTAATTGAGCACATTATTAAAACACAAGCTAACTTTTGAGTACAGCACAGATGAAGACGACATGTTATTTGTTTGATGTATAAATATAAATCTGTAATCATTTAAAGGTCATGACCAAGGATTTGATGAATCAGAAACGGCTGAAGAAATCGGCTCAGGGGTGAGTTTAAATCACACCAGTGGTATTTTATGGCTGGTTTGTAACAATCTTAAGGGAGAGCTTCATTGTATCTGTTCTGTGTAGCTGTCAATTACCTTACCATCAAACCAGCAGGAATGGTGGAGGATTAGCAGCGGATTGCTGAAACAGTCACTTGATGCGCTCCATTGTCACAACTGCCATGCGGATAATGGGGCGTCATCTTTACCATCAGGCTGTTCAGGGTACATACCTGGCTGGTCGTTGTATAAGGGCCCCATGGAATTTCAAAATACGTTAAAGACATCTTAGTCTCAACAGCTGTGCATCTAATTCCTGCTGGAGTTATTTAGATGGTTTGTACTGACCCACTTAGCGTTACAACAAATCATTCAACAAAAATACAGTTCAATGCAATTCATGCATCACATGATACTGTAGGTGCATCAACAATATTTTTTTTTGAGAAAAAAAAATATGTTTAAAATATCCATTGTCTTTTTAATTGAAAAGAGTGATCATTTTGTGCAGGAGTTAAACTTTGACAATATCACAAAGAGTTGCTCAACTGTGTGGTGTTCACTGTGAGCCATACAGTCAGGAGAGTGCAGGTTCAAGTACTGACTGTGCAAAGTCGCAGGTCTTTGCTGGGGACTCCGGAGGGCGTGTCACATTGGCTCTGGTGCTCCCATTGGTTAGGGAGGCCAGGATCCTGGTAAGCTCAAGCAAACACCTGCAAGGCTGGCCTTTGTCCTCCAGAGGACGGTAGCTGGCTGACATCTGTGTTGAATTCCTTGGTGTAAAAGAAGTTGATTTGGTCATGGGATCAGAGGACGCCCACTGAACCTTCCGTTCCCCTGAACTATGTAGGAAATTGTTGCAGCGAGCGAACATAATTAGACAGTCTAAATTGGTGACAAAATTGGAGATAAAATAATTGGGAACTCAAAATAATAAACAATTTGGAGTAAAAAAAAAAAAAAAAAGTCTTTCATATTCTTTGACAGTCAGCTGTGAATTATAACAGGCACCGTTTATCAAGGTGACATATAGGTTGTGATTCAGCTATTCTCCATATATTGCCCTGTCATTTTAAATAAATGATTATGCCAATGTTTAGTGCATGCATATAAATTGCATTCCTTAGTGAAGGCCAACGTGCCTGTCTGGGCAAGAACTGGTCTGACAGAGTAAATCCTTACAGGTATTGAATGTTATTTCCTTTATTCAATTATTCATTGCAATTCTATACTATTCTGTACATCCTGTTGATCTATGTTATAAAATACTGGCATTTGTCATTGATTAAAAAATATTCACTTTCTTTGTATGGTGTCAGTAGCGTGCATCTTGTTGTATAAAATCAATAATCAACAGTGTTTACTGTTTTCTAGAATCTGCAAAGAAGCTACATTTCTGAACGGGAGAACTTGTTCAGCAGCGAAGCTCCAGTGAATGAAAACCCCAGCGATGATTCGCTGAAAAAGAATATCATACAAGAACAAAGTGATGAGTCCCCAGCTAGTAGAGAGAATGAAGGAGAAAGTGAGTCAACTGCATTCTTTACATTTTAAAGATATACTTCTCTTCCAAACAGCATTTTTTACAGTGTTCCACTTTATAAGCCTGCCCTTTATACCATTGCACCAGATATAACATGGTATGGTCGTGGCTCTCATTTTCCCTATAATTCAAAACTACCAGTACTTTCATTATCATCATAAGGAGGACCACAAATAGCACAGCCTTGTAACTATGGCTTCCAAGCACTATAGTGAGCATTGTATTAACATTACTACAAGCAAACAAAATACAGTTCAAAAACATTCATACATCACATGATACTGTAGGTGCATCACTCATTTTACAATAAGATTTCAAGGTTTTACAGACCTAAAGTCTTAAAATCTTGCTAACTCCATACTACAATGGTGAGACGGTCTGTCAAGGGCAAAATGGCATGCATCTGTGAATAAAACACTCCACCACTTTCTCTGCCGCCACCTCAGTTGTTCTCTGGCTCATGGAAGACAGAGATTTCATCTCTCAGCTGTCAACATGTTACCCCTGGACAGCCTCCGAGCATGCAAATCATTTTCATGCAGACGGCGAGCTACAGTCATTCTGCTGATGCGTGGGTTATTTCTTCCTGGAATTGCTCGTCCTGTAGCCACTGCAGTCTGAAAATGATTAAGCAGAGGGATCAGTCGGATGTGATGGTCCTGGGCTGGTGTGGTGACCCTTTGCCTTCCAGGACATGGCCAGTCCCTCACAGAGCCAGTTTCCTGGTTTCTCTGGTCTATTCTGCTGACTGTTGAAGTGAACATCTCAAATTAAGGAATAAGCTACGCTGTAACCCCATTTCACAGTATTACAAAGTACACACTGAACATGGAGGGGGGGGAATCTAATCCAGAATATACTTTGCTTAAATATAATTGATACGTTCTATAATTGAATTGCAGTTCATTAAATAAATAAATTAATTAATAAATAAGTGAGAATTCGTGCAATATTATTATTATGAGAACAGTAATGTACACATATCTCCATCTAGACCATGCTGTGTAAAATATACTGGTACACCACATCTATTTTTAAATCTAATTCATCATTTCAGCTCCTGTTCCACACCATGAGATTGCCTCAGAAGTGTCTTACGATATAACTGCAACTCTGACAGTAGAGCCGCCAAGCTCAGCTGGCCTTGAGGACACAACAGCACCCTCCGAAACACCCGCTGGCTCAGCTGGTGCACAACACTTCCCTGTTACAGTACCTTCATTGAGTTTAAAAGACCCAGACTTCACTGCTTTGTTCAGCCCTAGACCCCTACTTCTGATACCACTAAAGTCCACCCAGCTACCTGCCCCTGCTCCAATACCCATCCAAAATGCTGCCGTCATGGCAGACTTTAACACACCTGAGGTCAAAAGTTCTTCTCAATTAGAGCTAGAAACTCCCCAGACCGTCACAGCTCTTCAGCCTCTATCTGAGGCTCAGACTCAGCCACCTGATGCATACTCCCACCTTACTACAGGAGGCAGCCTGCACTCCGTCCAAACGGAGCATCTTCAAAACCGGTCTGGCAACTCATCAAAGCCAGGTAACTCTGAACTGACAGAATGGCCAAAGAAGAATACGTCTCAATCGCCCATGAGAACAAGCGATGATATGACATGGTAAGCGTTTCACACTTTACAGAACAAAATAGTGGATGCCTTTGTCTGCAGAAGGATGAGAAAGTCCAGAAAACAAACTCACGAGAAGTTGGGCATGATCAGGTAAAAGACCTGATCATTCAAATAAAATGTGTGTTTTTTTAGTCAAACGATTAAAAAAGGATTGCTAAAGGTAATCTCAGTTTTTATTATCAAATACTCTAAACTAAAATAAACTAAAATGTGACGATAAATGTTTTGAACAGAAGCCTTTTTCAGTGTCAAAGACATTACATTTTAGTTTCTTTCAGTCTGACCATTTGCATTGCCTTCACTTTTAGTATTTTTCTTAATGTTTTTGTTGAGTGTTGTTCTTCATTTAGATTTCTTTAGCATGCAGAGAAGTAATGAACTCAAATGGCTTCACATAAAATGAGATATGGTATTCTTAAAAGATCAGACAGAAAAAAAAGTGTCTTCAGAAAAATTGAAGAATCGGTAGTTCACATATTGTTTGTTAAAATGCAAATTAGTTTTTTCTACTTATGTTTAAACAACAAAACCAGAAAACCCACCAAAATCTGTATGTTTGAAATGTTCTGTTTTTACTGCATTTGGGAATGCTTCTATGCAGATGTAGGTATTTTTTTTTTTTTTTTTTTTAATTTAACCTCCTTTCTCCTTATCTCTACATGATGGTTTAATAAAAAGAGCTCTAAGATCAAATGAAAAGATTGTTCACTCTGGAAACTTATCTAGCTAATCTTTGGGTTTAGCTAACTGAAACAACTCTTCGGAAATGTTTTCTTTTTTTAAAGTAATCAAAAATTAAATCTCTTTAGCTTGTAAAAAAATAAATAAATAAACATGTAAAAAGTAAATAGCACCAATTGTTAAATTATGTTGTGTTTTTCAACTGATGCACAAAAGAAATGCAACACTCAGGTCTATTTTAATTAAATATTTTAAACATAGGTATCTAACAAAATCACAGAAAATGTGAACAAAAATTGTTAGAATCGGGTATGACCTCCCTAAGCATTTACACAATCCTGGCAGCGTTGATCCATAGACCTGATCAGCCTCTGGACAGACTGCTGTGGGATGTTCCGCCGCTCTTCCTGTGCAGCTGGTTGGCTGGTCGCGGTTGTCTCCTGTGGATGGAACTGGCGATTTGGTCCAACAGATGTTCTATTTGTCAGGAGAAAAAAACTGGCCATGGCAAGACCTCGACATTGTTTTCTTGAAGTCGTGCAATTGTAATCCTAGCGCTGTGTGGTCTTGCATGGTCCTGCTGGGAAATCGACACTTCCGTTGTCTTCTGTCGGGTCTGTCAAGGGCAAAACAGCATTTGCCGGTGAATAAAACACTCCACCACTCTCTCTGCCGCCACCTCAGATGTTCTCTGGCCTACAGGATATGACGACTTCATCTCTCAGCTGTCAACCTGTTACCCCTGGACAGCTTCCGAGCATGCAAATCATTTTCATGCAAATGCCAAGCTACAGTCATTCTGCTGATGCGCTGGTTATTTCTTCCTGGAATTGCTCGTCCTGTAGCCACTGCAGTCTGAAAATGATTAAGCAGAGGGATCAGTCGGATGTGATGGTCCTGGGCCGGTGTGGTGACCCTTTGCCTTCCAGGACATGGCCAGTCCCTCACAGAGCCAGTTTCCTGGTTTCCCTGGTCTATTCTGCTGACTGTTGAAGTGAACATCTCATTCTCTGGACAACTTATCTCACAGACAGGCCAACTTCAATCATGCCGATAGCAACCAGATGATATTCATTATTCAAGTGGGGCATGGTTGTGTCTTTCTCTGTTCTTACATTAATTAAAATCGTGTCTTTTTCAAATGGCTGTTTATACAAATTCTTCAACACATTTTGGCAATTTTAACTCAACTCAAATATCAAACACTGAGCACCTGGTATTTTCATGAAATCACATGACTTGAGCTCAATGTTTTGTTATCCCAAGGAACAATAACCAACCTACCTACAAACCTATCTGCTCACTATTTAAAGTGTAAATAACATTATGTATTTATGTATATGAAAACTTAGTGTTGCGTTTTCATTGTGCATTAGTATGTGTGTCACCAATTGCCTCTAAAAATGTAATTTAAAATTAAAATAGCTTATGCCCTTTATTGGTTTACTTTAATCATAAATTCTTTAAGAAGAACCCAATATACAGTTTCAGTATTCAAAAAAGTCTAACAGTTGGAACCTGTTTGATGTCCTAAGATGTTGTAACTACTCTACACTTTACAAAATACCCAGAATCATTGCCTTATAGAAGATTACAAGCAGCTAGAAGATATTTCTAGAACATCTGCAGTACAAGATAGTTCTTTATGAAGTAATTGTTTCCACTGCAATAACTTGAATGACATTTTCACACAATAACCTGAAACTTGGTAGATAGCCATAGACAACCAAAAAAACTGTGTTTTAAAAGCAGTTGGATGACATGTTTTCATTCTACTACAGATTGTTTTATTCTACTCTGTTAGTGATATTTAACTCTATTTAACATCAAACATTTTAAAAATATATATTTGTAAGAGCAAAATCACCAGACTTGCATTTTTTCCTATATCTAAAGAACGACTTATCGAATTGTGATGGAACTTTATAAAGTCATTCTTCTGCACAAATTATTGAGAGTATCATAATCTGGGTACATGTGCAGCTGCATGTTACTACATTAAAACACTGAAATATGAGTTTATACAGTAGTACTTTATGGAAAAAGTATTTCAAATCCAGCTGTAAACAGTGTCCTAACCATCTTCTAACCTATTCTTTGCTTGATTTGTAGGGACAAGAACTCGTGGTTCCCAGTTCTGGAGAAGCATGACATTCCCATTGTTGTGGGGGTTGGAGTCTCCCTTGCTCTGATATTCATAATGATGGGTTTTTACTCCCTAGTCCAGAAAAATGAAACTGCGCCACCGGCAGGCAGAGGCTGTAAGTTACAATAAGAATAAATTAACTGTGAACTTGGACTGTCCCCCACACTACCTAGAAACAAAAGGAGTTTCCATAGCAACTTTAAAGCAACCAAATCATACTAAAAGGCATGTTTCCAGGTACCATACAGTGGAGGTAAGCCTGGCATTGGTCTATCCAGGGTTAAATGTGTAATGGAAAGTGTTTAAAGCAGAGTATTGTTCTTGTACCGACTTGTCTTTCAAGTTATTTGGTTTCCAATTCTTATCTTATTTCTGTTTTTCTTCAATTATTAAGTTTTTTTTTTTTTTTTTTATTTATCTTTAAGCTCAGCAAGAGTAATAGCTTTCTGCTGAGAACCATTTAAAATTACCTTAAGGGCTTTTTCCCTCATCAATGTGAGATTCAAGTTTATAACAAGAGATTGATTAGTAGTTCCACCTCTGAGAGATTCTGTTCACAATTGCATTTTTATCTGCTGTTAACAAGGTGCTTGGAGGACCAACCAATTTTGAGTGTTATTTAATATTCAGTACTTCACAATTGTAATACAGTTGTGGCCTTTATCGTTTCCCTAAATATTTTTTGTAAAAAACACACCCAATTTAATCCATCTCATTAGCAGCAGCAATTAACTAAACTACATCACAACACAATTGTCTACGAGACTAAATATCAAGTTAGTCTTTTACTGTAACCTTTAGTCTCACATTGAAGACACAAAAAGACCTTATGAGATAATGAACTAAGGCACCTGGAAATGGTCTTGAGCAATGCAGCCTGGGGTTTTGAATCGTTTTTAAAAATGATATAATGAAAGACAGAAACACAACAAGACAGGCAGGAAAAATTATTATTTTTTTGCATTCTACCTTTTTAATGTAGGGTTATTCATTCCGGGTAGGCAGCGACATATATTCTTTTTTATATTTATAGTCACTTTACAAACCAGTAGCCAGGATTAGTAACCATGCCTATAACTTTCACACAAATATTACTGACATACAAAACTACAGTTGCATCCTGTGTGGTTTCTTTACTCATGAACAAGTAATGCAAAATAATGCTTGATTTACAATCAAGCAGGTTGTAAATGTGTCTCTTTGCAGGGCTGCGGAATTCAGATGCCTCAAACAGAAACAGCAGCAAACCAGAAATGGCAAGAACATATGAGAACAGGTACTGTACAAACATACTGCTGATTGATAGATTACAACCTAAGTGTTGTTCAATTGCTAGGTCAATGCATTTGGAATATACAATCTTCATTTGAATTATTTTTGTAATGTGTGCCATTAGTTTCTTGACATTATTTATTTAAATAAAGCAGGAATCCTATATACTCTACACTCTAACAAGTACTGTGCCAACTTACAGAGGTTTTCCTGAAATGTATAAGCACTTCAAAGACACCAAGTGATTTAAACTTCCTGAGAAGTGGATTGTCTTTCACACAAATGCCTTCAGGATTTTTATTTTGCGTGTTAAATAAAATATGAAATCATAATATAAGCCAGTTCAAACACGTATGGATGGTCCTTGTAATCACAAGTTTGATGTAAGGTGTGATAGACATATGGTTCAGTGAATTAGTTCAATGACACGTATAATTTAAATGTTAGTAATATTAAACATACTGGGTACTGATCATCATATTATGGTCTCCATTTTTTAAATGAGGATCCTAATAAGGTGTAAAATAAATATGACAGTCCAGATACGCATTGGGGGTGTTGGGGGCATTCCAGAAATCCATTATTTATGTGGATAGATGTTTTTAAAAATCTAGACCAAATTAAAATGGATTTTGTAATTTTTTCATGTGGTATTATTGCTGCAATAAAGTAATATAAACACCTGAAATGAAAATTCAACCTTCTTGCCTTAAACAGAGCTTTTGAAGATGATACTGTGGTGGCAGTCATCGAGCAGAGCCCCTACAAAACCACTTCCAGATCCAGCCAGTCTGAGCCCAACACTATCACAGTGACGGCAGAGCTCACACCCAACACACAGCAGGAGAGTCTGGAACCCATCTTGGAACACAGCGGCGAGACACTGCTGGAAGCAGGCCTGGAGCTGGTCCGTCCCTCGCAGGCCTTGCCTTGCTTTAAATGCCCTGCATAGCCTGTAATATATATATATATATATATATATATATATATATATATATATATATATATATATATATATATATATAACATTTTCACGTACATTGAATTATGTTAATAGTTTGTATTACTCGTAATTGTCTTTCAATACAACTTCATATCACTAGCAAACAGGTATGATTAATCATTCAAAAGAATGTCAAAATTAAACCTCAAATTTTTTAATTCATTTTAAATTCACTATTTTCTCCTGATCTTACATTTTTCAGAAAAAAAAAAAAAAAAAAAAAAAAACATTGCAATTCACTATCAGAAACACCCTTGCTGTTGTTGTTGTTGTTGTTCTTATTATAAGTTGCGTTCCATTGAAAATACTAGAGGTTAGGGGCCCCTCTTAATTTGCTAAGAGGGTCATCTTTAAAATGATAATAAAACATATTTAGTCTTTATTAAGCGATCAGATTTTTGAGGTCAGGACTGTGTATACGCATGGTAGGATGACCTCTAGTGGTTATAAGAGTGTCATCTCAAGATGGTAACGCAGACCACTTTGCCCACACAGCAGGCCTGATGCATTCCCTATGTGTATCAGCCCTCAGTCCTGATGTGATCTTTATTAGAGTTGGGTTCTTCCCCCCCCCTCTCTGATAGTCTGGTACAAATGTGCAGTATTCAATGACCCCTTTACAAAAAACAGCTTCACAAGAAAGATTAAAACAATGTGTTCAATAGCAAAGAACCACAATGTAGAACAGCACTACTCTTCAGTTATAAGCAGTCCTTATCAGTGCAGTAAAAGTGAGAGTGGGAAGCATACACATGTTTCTCCATCATAGATGCTTGCTTACAATATTTGGGACCTAGCAAAAGTAAAAAAAATGTCTTTCTTTTTTTTTTCTAACAGAATGTAATACACATGAAGTTTTCTCATGATTCTTTAAGCTGCAAAAACACATCCTGCCTTGAATAGATACAAGATAAGACTTCTGCAGATACAATCATTAGGATTTTGATAGCTATCTTAAAATGCAAAATTGTAGTTGATTAGTCTCACTGATTTGAAAGGAGTGACAGTTAATGCTTTTAACATGCATTGTCTTGCCTCGTATTACCAAAATGCATTTTCAATTTTTTTTAGTATCACCAGCAACATTATCACTGGGCTTAATTTTCATGTGCTGAAGATGATTATTGGACTATTATAAAATGGCAAGAACAGAAGGGGCAATCTCATTGGCTAACAAGTGTTCCATCCTGTGCAGATATTCCACCATGCTAGGACAGCTGGGGAATATCAGAACCATGCTGCCTTATTCACTTGACAACAGATTCACAGATTCTTGGTTTCACCTCGTGCCAAACAACACCCCTACGCATGCGGATAGTGGACCGAATTTATGTTATTGCTTTCTTGTGATTCCTTTCATCTGTCTCTAGTTTACAGTATGTTCAAATCCATTGTTCCCCATGCACTTTTATAGTAAGTAAAATTGCTATTTTGTCCATATCAGCCCCCTCTCCTTATTTTACTTGTCTGGTGGAATCATATGTTGTGCTGGCTAGTTGTTTCTCTCTCTCTCTTTTTTTTATCAAACATTCCATTTCCTTACTTCAGCTACATTACCACTGTCCCTCAATTTGCTGTGTTTTCTAGTTGAAATTACTTCAAAGTTTAAACTGCTGCTTCCTGGTTATTAATTACTTCCTGTGCCGTAGGGGTTACAGCACAAGAAGTGATTGGGTACCAAGAGAAACCAGTTACCTATTGAGTTGTATTTACATTTCCAGCAGAGGAAAGTATGGAGGGGATTAAAGACAGTGATAATGTTACAAATGCATATAAACTTATTTTAAAATCTATTTGACCCATTTCTCTTTGAAGCAGTTCTTTTCTTTGCCGGTTGTAAAGCGCCATGCAAAATACTGATTTTTATTTTTCCCCTTGTTGTGAAGGAAACCGAACTGCCTGCTCACAATGAGAAGAATTCCACCCTGCTGAACCCTGGAATCAGTCTGAAGTGTCTAGCTGCCTGGACAGGTAACACTGAAAGCAATGAAGAGGGTGAGCCCTCAGTCACTGCAGTGGGCCACGGCAGCACTAACCCTACACAGCACCAGGAAGCCGAGGCGATGGCCCATCCAAACCCAGCTTCCCTCGAGGAAGGGGTGCACACATCCTTTACCTTCCAGACGTCTGAACCGAGTGCGAGCAACACCACCCCCATCAGACACAACATCAACATCTCCCGCAGTCTGCTTGCTCCACTGGTCCTGTCACACAGTGTGTCAGTGAACGAGCGGAACAGCCCAGGGATAACCACAGTGGCTGTGGATGTACACTTTTACTCAGGTACATCTGCTCCATCGTCTCTACCAGGCCTGGTTCAGAACTCTGGAACCACATACTGTCCTCCTTCCTCCAATGGGCAGACACCCTTTCCTGAATATGACCAGCAGACCTCTTCAGTGCATTATGGTAGGTCTTGCATTAAGTCATTGAAACACAGGCAGCAGTTGAAACAAATGAATCATCATTTCATTTTCCTTTCTAGTTTATACATGTGGTTGCTGTAGTTCTGTCTGGTTTTGTAGCATTGCCTTGTGTACAGCTGGTGTGAGTTTCAAGACACCCCTTTAAGTTAAAAGTAACACTTCTTTTTTTTTTTTTTAGTGCAAAGAACCTGCTTATAAGAGTGCAGAAAACCTGGGCTGGAGAATAAGTATGTGTTCAAGATAGAAAATGGACAGATCAATTCCAAAACTAAAATAGCATAACCTGTAAGGGGACTTTTCTTCTGCAATAGAAGATCTGGAATTTATTTATTTTTAATACCTGAGTGGGGCTTTGTTAACATCACAGAAGAGACAATACAGCTGACATAGATAACAGCATTTTTGATACATGGTTTAGATCATTAAAAAGATCTGATTTATCAAGAAAGCATAGATACTTTCTTTACTATCCTCACCTTAAATATCATTAGATTGTATTATATCTTCAGAGATGGTTTCTACATGCACTTTGAACTGTTTTCACAATTTAAACCTTATTAGCAACCACAAAAACATTGATTGTAAGTCTGTCTAAAGCCTCAGTGTATGTGTCAGAGTCCAACGCATTTCCACAGTCATTCAGCATTTTTTCACCTGGTCCAGGGGAGGCATCCACAGTGGTTTACCGAGTAAAAGTCCTGCCGCTTGGAGTGCAGGGGGTACATTACTGTGCAGTTCCCCTCATCAAATTCAATGATCCCCCACTTCCCAGGCTGGGCTCTTGCCTCCAGGGTTCAGCAGCGTGGTAACATTGACTAGGTTCGGTGGATGAAAATAGTTGATTGGCTGGTAAAGTGAGGCACTACACTGATATTCAGTTCTGATTAATTGCAGTGGGTAAGCGACATGCATTTCATATTGTATTCATTAGAAAAAAAATGGGAGTGTAATCTGTGGTGTGCACACAGTATTGTTTGAAATCTGAAAGCGTTTAGGTGGGTAGTACAGTACATGCCAAGAGTAGCATAGTTCATTAGCGCTGACCTGCATTATCACACCACCAACTGACTGTTAGCACTTCAGCAATTATACCAAAGCAATCTTACAAGCTACATTACTTAAACTCCTTCTGTATGTATACTGGCAAAGCCCCTCAGTACTGCAGTGGAGACAGGAAATCAAAGGTCTCCAGGTTGCGTGTGACGTTTAGTACAGTAATGTTTAAGGAACACCCAAATGGTTTTAAATTACAATTTCTTGTAAAACTTTCCTTTATTTCATTTGCTTAAACAGGTTATCGTATATTTACTGGCTTTTCAGTACCCATTGCATTAGCTGTAACCAGATAAGACCATTGAAATGATTAAGCATAGTTTGTTATATATACAAATCTCAAAGGCTTTATAGCAGTCTTGTGAAAGCTGCACTCTGTGAAACATCATGAAACTTTGTTATGAGTAAAAAAAAAAAAAAAACAGAAGGGCCAGTCAAACAAAGATTAAAGTTGATAATCTTGTGAGCTTTGGATAAACATTTTTTTAAAGCATATTTACAAGAATGAAGGAAATTCTAAGTCATCAGCATTTCTTAATAACCAGCCAGATTAGCTTCTGCAGTAAATTGTGCAGTGAAACAATCTGTGTTGCTTTTAGCATGGTACTGAAGAATATTACAGTAGGCAGCTTGCGCAGAGATTTGTATCACTTTGTTTACTTAAGAGTTCTGTTCATGTGAGATAAAACCTAGGTCTGGTACACTAACAATATTAAACAGAGACCAATCCCACTGGTGAAGTCTGATAAAGATTGCATTCCTAAGAAACATGCTCTGTTAATACAGTACAGCCTATTAAGTAGATGTCTGTGTTATGTATTTTAGCACTGTGACAGTATTTTGAATATTTAGCCTAAACAGTGTTTGAAATATTGTCAGACAAAAGTTAATATTGTCATATAAGCCAGAAGTATCAAACATGAATGAAATCAAAGATCCTATCAGAAGAAGCCTCAATGCTTGCCATCTGGTTTTGTCTGTAATTTGAGGTGAAACTCAAGAGAAAGAAAGTAAAATAGACGAAAGTTTCGACTGTATTATTAGTGCCATGTTATACGTGTGGCTCATTCTGGGGTATTTTGCACAAAATTTATTTAATAAGTGACTTAACAAATTATATAAATTTCATACACATTAGCCTGGAGACAGATATCCTTTTTATATTGGTTATGTGTCCTTCACTCTCACCATATATAATGTAATATAACACACACACACACACACACACACACAGTTTCTGATTACCTGTAGCCTAGCAACTGACAAAGACTCTGGTTGCAGATGGCTAGTTTATTTTTTTCTTTTGTGTATTATGACAAAGTTCTCATTCTCTTTTCATAGCTCATATAGTGGCTCTCAAAAATATTCACCCTCGTTGGACTTTTCCACATTTTATTGTGTTACAACATAGACTCAGAATGGATTTAATTAGGAGTTTTTGTCAAAAAAAGTCCATAATGTCAAAGTGAAAAATAAAATCTACAAATTGTTCTAAATTAATTACAAATACAAAACAGAAAGATAATTGATTGCATAAGTATTCACCCCCTTGAGTCAATATTTGGTAGAGGCACCTTTGACAGCCATGAGTCTATTTGTCTCTACCAGCTTTGCACATCTGGACACTGCAATTTTTGCCCATTCTTCTTTGCAAAATTGCTCAAGCTCCGTCAAGTTGGATGGGGACCTTTGGTGAACAGCAATTTTCAACTCTTTCCACATATTCTCATTTCGATTGAGGTCTGGGTCACTGGGCCACTCCAGGACATTGACCTTTTTGTTTTTAAGCCACTCCAGTGTGGCTTTGGCTGTATGTTTGGGGTCATTGTCCTGCTGGAAGATAAATCTTCTCCCAAATCACAGGTCTCTTGCAGACTTCAGCAGGTTTTCCTCCAGAATTTCTCTGTACTTTGGTGCATCCATTTTGACCTCTATCTTCACCTTTATCTTCACAACCTTTCCAGGCCCTGACGCAGAGAAGCATCCCCATAGCATGATGCTGCCACCACCATGCTTCACGGTAGGGATGGTGTTCTCAGGATGATGTGCGGTGTTAGGCTTGCGCCAAACCCTTCTCGCCTGGATACTCAGTTTTTGAGGCCAAAAAGCTCTATTTTGGTCTCATCATATTCTCTCCATAATAATCTTTCTGCTCCGGGGGATATTTGTGTCTTGGAAATGTTCTTATATCCTACCCCCGATTGGTCTTTGAAGAACCTTATTCCGGATTTGCTTTGAATGTTCCTTTGTCTTCATGATGTAGTTTTTGTTAGGAAATGTACTAACCAACTGTGGGACCTCCCAGAGACAGGTGTATTTAACCTGAAATCGTGTGAAACACCTTAATTGCACACAGGTGGACTCCATTCAACTAATTATGTTACTTCAAAAGACAATTGGTTGCACCAGAGCTTATTTAGGTGTGTCATAGCAAAGGGGGTGAATACTTATGCAATCAATTATTTTCTGTTTTATATTTGTAATTAATTTATAACAATTTGTAGATTTTATTTTTCACTTTGACATTATGGACTTTTTTTGTGTTGATCAGTGGCAAAAACTCCTAATTTAAATCCATTTTGATTCCATGTTGTAACACAATAAAATGTGGAAAAGTCCAAGGGGGGTGAATACTTTTGAGAGCCACTGTAAGTTATCAAGGAACACTTGTGGCGTGTAAACAACTAAAATAGAAAGAATATTATATGTATTTTCAACATTAAAAACCCATGCTTATCTCAGCAGTGATCCATTTGAAAAGCTTTATTTATACATACAACAACTGAAATACGCAAGATGCTGCAGATTTCATTTGGAACATATGTTTAGACATTTTTTTTTAATATAAAATATACAGTTCACACTTTACGTTACTATTCAATACTTGAACAGTATATTTAAATGTATTCATAAACAGACAAAAAACAAACTCTCTGATATGTGATAATGCTGTGGTCTTATACTGCCTTGCAAAGATGGTTTTGTAATAATTAATCTAAAGTATTAAAAAGATTGACAGAAACATTTCTACAAATAAAAAAATGCCAAAGGCCAAAAATGGTACTGGTGTACTTTCAATTGTATGCTATTTTATAATTAAAGACTAATAGATAATATTTGTTTTAATAGGATTGCTTTATAAAGAGATGTTTCTCTGCATTTGTACTTATGTGGTATTTCAAAAATGTAATACACTTTTGTTACATCGTAACACTATTTCTCAAAGCAGTAAGCATTGGATATTTTCACAGATTATAATGTATTATAGAAATACTATTGTGTGATACTATTACATCAATTCCCATTTTACAGTAGATACAGTGGGTGTTTTCAATAAAAGAATATACTGTACACCATATAAAGAGTTCTTACGAGGAACTCTCCTCAAACTCTGCACTCATTTTGATGTACTGTGCATAAGAACTCAACTGGTGGTCCTACAACCTGGAGCACATGAAGTATGCAACTAAATGACCTACAGCAATATAATAAGGGACCCTAGGTTTTTATTAAATACAGTGTATATAAACACCCTGCCCAGTAGTTGGCGTGTGGTCAGTACATCCAGGTGTTGGGTATTGGGCTGCCGTGTTTCCATCCCAACACCTGCCACTGTATTTATGTGTGGTGGTGCACCAGCACACTAAGCACGTTCAGTCACCCAGTGGAAAGAGACAGTGGTCAAGCCTGGAAGATGCCTTTCTTGAATGATATCCACATGAGAAGCCTACCCCTCTCATTTAAAGGAAGTTTGATAGGATCTGTTTCACACAAGCTTAAAGGACAATCCACAAGGTACTACCAGATCTCTGGGATGTTGCCTATTTTCAGGCAGAATACGCACGTCCATTTCAATAGCAATATTTCCCTTTGTCATGTCTCTACTGGAATTCAAGCTTGACTTTACATCATTGCAGATGCTTGGGGCATGGCTTTGTAAGTCTAACAGTCTGAACATTGGGTACAACATTTGAAGAGAATACCTCGATACGTTTTGTTCTCTCATGGCAGTCCTGCTAAGTTCAGTTCGAGGACATGGCTGATAGCCCAATTTTCACCTCTAGTGATGGAGGACTGTTTCAGCATGTTGTGCAAGTATTCATTCTTTCTCAAGATGCCAACTTCAATTAAAATTTATCTTCTAAAGAAATGTTCCACCTGTTCCTTTTATCTGTTTGTGTAACTGTTGCATAAGTCACTAAATATGTTTATAGATACATGTAATGGCACAGGTTCAACACTTTCTTCATAAGAAAGTTTTGATTTTGATGCAGGCATGGTGGTAATGGTTACATTGGATTCTTTTTCCTTGTTGCAAGGTTCCAACACTTGACAACAGGCCATTATACCCTAGTGAGAAACTATTTTTACATTTCACAGCTACAGGTTCAAACTGGCCTGTTTTGGGGTACTGAATGTATTATGAAAAGGTGAATTATGCCACTTTGCAGTAGAATTCTGGGAGGTGTCTAAGTCCTAGTGCCAGTACTCACTAAGGGCTGTACATGTACAAACTGAATATTATCTGAATGAGACGTCCCATTTAACATATGTACTGTATATAGGACTGGCAGTTCGGCATCTCTTCTGTAACCACACTATCTAATATCTAATCTAATATGCTTCCAGTATTTTAGATCCTACTACTTCACATGGTAGGCTATTCCATGCGTTTATAACTGTATATAAAAAAAAAAAAAAGATTCCTACCTTCTGTTCTTACTTTTTGCCTTTTAAATTGCCTCCCCACATTGACGAGGTAATTTTAAGTGATGACTCCACTACAACCCCGGGATCCTTTTCATCCCCTATTTCCATCCTGTTCATTTTACATGTATAACATGGATTGTTACACCTAATATGCAATACTTTACATTTCTCAACATTCAGATTAATTAGTAGTCCACTACTCCCCCAAATGTGGTATCATCTTCAAGTTTTACAGTCTTGTGTTGGTCCAGCTCATTTATATAAATGAGGAATAGTAAGAGCCCAAGCACAGACCCTTGTAGTAGTACCCCACCCCACCTGATTTAACACCTCTCACAATTACTCCCTTTTTATACAGTTCTGTACACAACTACATGTCCTCCCCTGTATTCCTGCTGATTTTAGTTTACATACAAGTCTTTCATGTGGGACTTGGTCAAAGGCTTTTTAAAAATACATACATTCTATCACAAAGCATTGCCATCATCTGCATTAGCTGTAACAAAAAAAAAGAAAGCCGTCAATCTCCGTCACTGGTTTTTATTTGGTAAAAAGGCACTGTAGTAACACACAGTGGTAATAGATACCCACAAATTCAAATTTACTGTTCAAATTCTCAAGCTGAAGCAACCCTAATCCCTCTTTCACTGTGCTTGCTTAACTTGTTGAGGCAGGGTCTTTAGCAGCTGTCTGGTTTGCTAATCTTTTACTAATCTAATACCAGCATTCCTGATGCTTGGCCAATAGTGAGCTCTCGTCCTCGGTTGGTAGTGGAATAGCCTGGACTTGAACCGGTGACCTCCAGGCTACAGGGCGCATCCTACACTCCGTGAGAGTGCCTTTACTGGATGAGCCACTTGGGAGCTCTGTTATGTTGTTTTTAAATATGAATTTAACAACATTATGATATTAAAGTAACTAATAAAATATATTGATGCTTGCTTTTCTAATAGATTACACCGTGTAACAACAATTTTTTTTTTTTTGTTCCTGGGTAGTAAGTGTTATTTCCTAATTGCTTATGCCTCAAAAGTTTAGAAAATGGCTATTATTCCCCACAGACTTTGCTTTTGTGACCAGGACAGTGATATTTTGAAATATCACTATTTCCAATGAGAAAACGGGAGCTTTTGTGTCTTTTCGTTCACATAGTCAGAAAAAAACAACATATGAATCCAAATTAACATGTATTTATACTAAAGTAATACAAAAATGACTACAAAAGATTTAGAAGAGAGTAGTTTTTCGAGATTTACGATTATATTGTAAATTTACAGTATAATCGTAAACCTCAAAACTACTCGCTTCTAAATCTTTTGTAGTCATTTTTGTATTACTTTAGTATAAATACATGTTAATTTGGATTCATATGTTGTTTTTTTTTTACTTTATGTGAACGAAAAGACACACATTTGCCAGTTTTCCCATTGGAAATAGTGATATTTCAAAATATCACTGTCCTGGTCACAAAAGCAAAGTTCGTGGGGAATAATAGCCATTTTCTATACTTTTGAGGCATAAGCAATTAGAAAATAACACTTACTACCCAGGAACAAAAATTGTGTTACATAGTGTTATCATTTTTTCTAAAATAGTCCAGTATACAAGCACATGTGCTTAGCTCATGAATAAGACCACCTTCCATACACAATGGAAGCCAAATGGCTCACCTAGCTACCAGCAAGGCATTAGCTGGTTTACCTTTGCAAAGAGGCTGAAAAGCTGTTTGCATCACTGTTTCACAGCCACCTTAATTGATCAAGCCTCAGATAAAGACCAAACAGGCTGAACTCTGGGTAGCTAGCAAAATCCACTATTAGACTTACTGGGTGAAGAGAGGCGGTTGGGGATTACAGCAATGACGTGGCATTCAAATTGGCCATTTCGAATTTGGAAACAGTCAGGGCTAACAGGGCACTGGAATACACAATGGTGTCATCTTTGAACAGTCAAAAAGAGAAATGTCCAGCTTCCTGTACTGTACAGTTACAGCACTGGAGAATTGGACAATAAATTGACCTCCTTTTGTAATTTAAATTGTTGGGATGTAAAATCATTTTTTTCTTTACTGTAAACCATGACTTAAATATTAAACCTCCTAATTTTCAATGTTAGAGTTCTGTGGATGGTTTTTTTATACTTCTGTCATCTTCTGAACTCGCAACAGGGACATGGAAGTTCACATATGGACACCTCTTTGTGTTCAGGCACACCAGGTTCTTAAGAGAAGCTGTATTGACAATATCAAATCCCGTTTTTCCACCAAATGTGCTCGGCTTCCAGTACTCTGGAGAGCAAATGGGGTTTCCCAGCAGACCTTTCAGAGAAAAGGGAGCTCCCATCTCAACCATGCTTTCTCCAAAGATAGCTCCAGGGCGGGGAGCCTCCAGCATCAAACCAGGATAGAATTCAAGGGCATCAATATCTCCATAAAGCTCCTCCAATTCTTTTGCCAACTCCTCATCACCTCCTCAAATGCAGAAATAAAAGACGTTAACCATACAGTGTATGTTAGTGACATACTAAACCCCATGAAGCATTTCAATTAGCATTCATGTCTGACACAGCTGTCATTACCTACATTATTATCAATTTCCCACAGCAGCAGCCTTCACTAGTTAGAAAACAATCAGGCAGTGAAAAGAAAGACCAACACAAAACTGACAGCTGGGACAGCACAGGATGTGAAAATGTTTCCTTGCCAGATTCCAAATACTGCATTCATTATTCCTTCTAAAATCAATAAACAAGTATGACATTATTAAAAAACTATGTGGCTCTTTGTAATTCTGCCAGATAGTAAAGTGTAACAAAACACTGTAGCACAGTTTATCTAGCTACGAATACTGTATAGAGTAACTAGTAAATGTTAGGCCTTTGCTTTTTTTTTTTTTTTTTTTTTTTTTTTACTCTATGGAGCTCGAGAAGTTGCACCGACAAGACTTTGAAAAAACACGTATGCATTATAGAACAGACAGATAGAAAGGAAACTTAACATGGTACAACTGTGCACAGAGTGATTTAAGGGGATATACAGCTATGGCATCACCTAGAGATTTGGGATTGACAATTAAAAAAAACACCTTTTGTTTCATTCGACTTATGAAGCACAATTAATTCTATAGGGCGATGCAACACTTTTAGTCATAGCTGTACAGTATAAAATATAGCAAAGCAATTCCTCAGACATAATACATTCTAAAAGAGAACCTTACAAGAACCTATTTGATCAACCTAGATCCTGCCTTGATAAACCACAGCTAGATTTCTTTGAGCATTTTACAGCACCAGACAATCTACCTAAATTACATCTACCTGTTAAATTTAAAAAGGTGGGAAACTGGTTCAACCTCCTACATTATTTAGAATGTTTTTCCTCAGATAAAAAGGTGTGCAGCCTGTTTTCATTCATTTTGACATACAAGGTAAACAAGGTAAAACCCAGAAACATGTCAGTGTGTACTTGACTTAGTTAAATACGAACAGTCTGTATGAAGATGAAGAGCCCAGATATAGAGAGTCACTGAAAAAGCTTTCCATCTCCAATAAGACTTAGCAGACTGCATGCAATCTGTAACACATACTCTGGATCCCCACAGCACAGTAAAGCACACACGGTTGTGTCTGGAAGCGGCTCTTACCCACTAATTCCAGGAATGTTTTGTAAGGCTTCAGATGGAATCTCTTCCGGTACTCATTGAAGGGCTGCAGTCTCAGTTTGCGTGACTCCTCGATGACCCCTGCAGCAACTTTCAGAACATGTGGGTTGATATTGTGTCCGCCGCCAATCTGTAATACACAATTCCACACTGACCGGGCTGGCAAACTAACACTCTCATCAGGGCTTGCCTTGTCAGCAGCCCTGTGTTAGCCTTCTCCTTAAGAGGCATGCTGTCAGGTCTAGGAAGAACCTGGGCAAGTTTCTCTGCAAGAGTTTTGTGTTGCCCACAGGGGCCCTGCACTCCACAGTGTCAAGACTTCCCCATAAGAGTCTTCACTTTTTTTAGGAACTGCTGCTTGAATGCTGCCAGAACACAAAGTCTGGATAGCATATTATCTGTTTTAGTTCAGGTTAATTAAGGATGCAGCTAGACACTAATATGTTTCCTTGGCTATTACTAGAGTAAGCGCTGCCAACCTGCTGTGAACAGGCCCCTGCTGAATGCCTGGAAAAGATGGGATGAAGTTTAAATGAAAAGCTGCTTCACACTTTGTCCCAATGTTTCTGAAAACAGAGGCAACAACATTTCCTCAACAGCTACAATGTTATAGGTCTATTTAAAATTAAGATGAAACACTATGAAATAAGTCTACAGTGTTTAATGTTACTTTGCTTGCAAAGTCCCACTTTTTTTGGAGACAATTTTATGTTATGAATAAAGAAACACAACCTGAGAGTGATCAAACTGAATTATATCATTACATTAACCTCCTTCATTTAAAAAAGAAATAAAAAGAGGGTTTCTGCTTTCAAACAAGAGTAACGCTTGACAGACATGCCCTCTCTTCATAATTAATTTTTCTAATTTTTACAATATGCTAGCCAACACACCAGTCCTTTGTAAAACTGTAAGTCTTTCCTTAGCTAAAGTAAATCGCCAGCATGTTTTGATGCAGCATGAGCATATAGAAATCTTAGTGAACACACATACAGCTGGATTTAGTGGTGTGCAGGTTACAGATTCCACTGTATGCTAGCCATCACGTTGCTATAACAACCACCAATGCAATGATGTAGCTGGCATACCATAGACATAATAATCACTGGTTATCATGGCTATGACTGATACCTCCCAGACTGTTTCCAATATTTGACGAGCAATTTGCAAAAAGATCGAAACTTTTTAGGTTAGTAAAAACTATGACAAAATCCATTTTTCTATATACAAAGGGGTGATTCATAAACAGACCATATGTAAAACATATTTATGTATTTTGTACCATTTTGTTGCAAGTAGACACTTATGGGCAACAGAAACACATACAGTGTTAGTGGACATATGGACTCATAAAGCCTTCTATGAAGTCTCCAGACATGCTAAAGCTGTGTATTTGCAAAGTTTCATTCAAATTTCCATGTGCCAAACCCTTGGAACATGTTCTGCTATAATGTTGTTTATGTATCACCCTAGAAAAGTCCACATATGGAAAAGTGGCTTTCGTTTCTTCCTAAAAGCTCAGCAGATACATTACCCTCCCAGCAATCTGCTTAGAAAAGGCTTCGACGAGAGTTTCCACTCCATAATTGATGATCATGGAGGTGTTGAAGAGGAAGTCTTTGTAACTGTACTCGTCCTTGTCAATGATGAAGGAGTCAGGCATTAGAGGATGCCAGTGGTAAAGCTGGTTGAATTCCACAGCAATGCGGTTCCTGTACTGAAACTGCACATCAAACAAGAGCTCGGGGGCAAACTTCAGCTTCAAGTAGTACCCACTCAAGTGCTGCACATAATCCTCAATCACTATCTTGATGGTCTGTCCTGAAAATGAATTAAAAAAAAAAAATTCAGGTTTATACATTTTAGGGCACCGGTATGAAGCTCATTAAGAGGGACACATCCATGTTTCAGCCCTGGCATGTTCTTACCTATGATGATAAGGCGTGTGGTCTGGAAGAGCTGCTCATCACTCCAGGTGGGGTGCTCTGCTTTCAGTATGTCACACAACCTGTTGTGCTCTCGAAGCCAGATAGTGGCGTACATGACAAGCCCTGGAAGCAGCCCATAAACCTCCTGACCGATGGCTAACTGGTTCTTCAAGGGAACGTGGGGGGGGTAACTCATGTTGACCAGTGCTTCCGCCACTGTGGGTGGATACATATCCCCGTTCACAAGCTGGAGACAGGACAGAGCAACCAAACGGTTACACATCACACAGCTCTGAGGTCTGGTGAACCAATCACACATCTGAAGTTTTGTTAACCCACTGCGCCACCTAGCACAAGTATTGTCCTTAATTTATAGAGGTAGTGTACACACAACAATCTCATCAAATTTGAGCTAACGGTTCACAAAATATAATCTTCAACAGATCAACCGTGACCCAGGTACACAGTATGCAGACCGGTAGAATCAGAGAATGCAGCTGTGTACCAAACCTGAAGGCTGTATTTGAAAGCATTTGGTCTCCATGATCCGGAAACCTAAAAATCAGACAAGCACTCAAACAGTCCACTTAGCTAAGAGATTCAGAGAATACAGCTGTGAGGCAAATGTTATTGTACAATATCCACCTAGCTTGAGGGATGAACTGTTACACAAATCCAGCCCAGTGTGTTCTATCATAACCAAGAATGTGACTATGTCTATTCATGGACAATGTGATTTATGGAATTATTTTATTAGCTTTGAATGTTCTCTACCTTGACATATGAGTTTACATATTTCCATAAGATTGGAATTTCAAATATGAGACTAAAGCATCTTTTTACCCCTACCGTACTGTACAAGTAAAGGTGGAATTCTGAACTCTATTTATGTTAACTTCAGGTCATTCATTTAAAGCTTAACTTAAAATTATTTCTTTTTACCATCTTTCAGAATAACCCAGCCTGGATCAAGTAAAACCCCATATAAAATATACATATAACCTGGTGAAATATTGGCCAGTGAAGACACACTCACCCCTTATTCTAGTAAAGACACCATTAGATTGTACAGGTGTCTAAAAGCACTTTGAAATCAACGCCTTTCCATCGACAGAGATCAAACCAGTGTGCTAATGCATAGTTAGTTACCTGATATTTCATCTTTCCATCTTTAAGGAGTCTAAGATTGAGCTGACGATCCAAGTTGTCTCCATATATATGTCCTGCATCCACCTGCACACATAATTTGTCAAACTGTAATGGTGCTGGACAAGCAGTTCTAAAAGATGTAGTACACAGACAGACACTGCCTGGCCACTTTATTAGGTCCTCGCCCTGGGTCCCTTGACTACAGAAGGCTGAATCAATGGCAAATCGAACTTAAGCATTGCTGAGGTCCACCCACGTTCCCTAAATACAATGGCCATTTACAAGACAATAATACACCCATCCACTGTGCCAGAATCATGCGCAAACGATTCAAGGAGCATGACAGAGACTTCAGGCATCTTCCATGGCCACCACAACCCCGGATCTCAATCCAATTTAGCACAATCGAGATAAGCAACATCCTTCAAGTCATGTTGTTTCAGGTCTTAATAAAATGGTCTGGTATTGTTAAAAGACAGATGGAAAGACACTTCTAAAAAATAAAGCAAAACTGTGTTATTCATTGATTGAGTAATACTCAATGCAGACAACACAGTAGATAAGAATCTTTTTGACAGGAACCCTTGTGTTTAATTGGAAGGCACAGGCAACTGTACGGTTAGCGTGGATTTATTTGCACTGAGCTGAAAGGATTAACTTAAATTTTCTAAACAAACCACAAACTGCTGCCCTGGGGATCTTTATAGGTATGATTACATTTAAGGCTGGATTCCCTTTAGCGGTGTACAGTTTATGGTTTTTCTTTTCAAGTGGCTAAGTGAAACCATTATTTTGGACTGATGAAATAATTGTTCAAACAAAATACAACACAAAGAGCGGTATTGCTATAATGTAAAACACCAACCATTATAGCCATGGATACAGAAGCAACTTCCAACACAGGGCCGAGTACCAGCCTTCTATTAAAGTCTGAGCTGCTGTGAAATTTATAGGGAGATGCAGCTTTTATATATTACATCAATCACTTTGGGGACATTGCATTTACATATAAGTGTACGCTACATATGGCAGGTGTTTCTGCTGTCCAAACCCTTCTCTCTAGATGCTGGTATGTTAGTGAATTCTTGGATGTCTGTACCCCGTGGCCCAGAGCTTTTGTGAAGCCGAGCCCCATGCGGTTGTGAGTCTTGAAGAACTGATGGGTGAAGTGTTGGGCGAAGAAAGCAAACATTAAGTTGGTTCCTTGTGGGTCTGGAATGAACTTCTTCCTCAGCAGAAACTTCTCCACAATATACTTTGAATCTGGAAGTTTCACTTTCCCTGAAAAAAAAAAAAAAGTAGAAAGCAGTGCTTCACAGATAGATTCTCCAAGGCCTTTAATCCAAATAGTCAGTGTCACAGTTTTGGCAGAAAGAATTTAAAAGTATCCAATAAAAAGTTAATTAAGCAGCTTGTAAGCAGTCTTAAAATACATCGAGCTAACAAAAGAATTCCGGTACCTCTTACTCAATATGTATTCCCATCATTTCTTAGGTCTCTCCTTTTTACAAATACAATAAATGATGTTTGGCAAATCTTGTCAGAACTCGAAGATGTTATCAGGCTGTGCAAGTCGTAGCTCTGCTGCAAAATCTGCCAACTTTTCAGCTTATCCCTTAGAATTACAAGTTCCTAAACTCCAAATGCCCAGTCTGCATTCTACAGTACGTTTGAGGTAATCCGAGGCCATTACACTCCAGGGTTTGCATGCATTGTGCAATACAGACTCCCATTGCACAGCAATATCATTCACACCTGAGCTAAAGGAAACTGTAGCGAGAAAAGGATACAACCACCTGTCGGTCTAACAGGGTTTATAGATAATATAATAATTCTAGATCAGTAGAGGGTGTACTGTTAATTGCTATGTAGGTGCATGCAGTTTAGAGTGAAGTGCATGTTACAGCAAACATGTTTTCTGATATCTGGTACCATATCAGCTTAAGAACTATGACTTTCAGGTAGTCTGTTACTTCCTATGGCATTTCACCTAGGCAGTGTCTTCTGGGTCAATGCAAGTTATTGGATAAAGTATGTCAGTAACAGACTACTTAAAAGCAAGACAGCCAAACTAAGAGCTTCCTAATAATGAGGCAACAAGCTGCCTGATGAGATTCTGGGATCAATAAGCTACTAACAACCAAACGATGGGCCGAATGGCCTCCTCTCGTTTGTAAACTTTATGTTCTTAAGATTTTCGTGTCATAAGGCAAAATGAAGGGTCCCACTAGTTTCCATAACACTGAGACAATTAAGTAGCTAGCTGAAATGGTTTAGGAGATATTATCTATTTGTATCTTCTCTTTGAAAATAAGAAATTTTACTCTTCAAAACGGTTTACTTGAAAAAAACTCAATGGGTGTCCAAGAAGAGATTATGTTACAAAATGATAACAAATCAATTCTTATTTTAATTTACTACAACTCTCGCTTCTGCAATAAAAAAAAACTGAATTCTGCTTAAGGAGCCACCTGTAATTAGTGAATAAGATACACCAAAACATTAGCCAGGATTGCAGGGAGCTGAACACAGATGCTGCTTTTAAGTAAACATTTGCCATCCATCCGAACCACATATTGTACAGCCATCTGAACACTAGTATAAACAAACGGCACTTTGTTTGAATCTGTTAGAAAAACATGAACATGTAAGTCTTTTGAAAATAATCTTGTGTGACATACATATTCCTTCCATGACTTGTATTTATACAAACCCCAGTGACTATGCAGTCTCAAAAATGATGTCTACACCACTGCCAGCTCCCTTCTTCCTTTGTTCTCCTTGCATTGTTACTTTTTGAAAACTACCATTGTCATGCCCTTTTAAAAGGTTATCACAGTAAATTTGCATGGTAATGTTGCAGTTTTGTCATGGTTATACTATGCAATTACCACGGCTTGCTTTTTTTTTTTCTTAAATATGCTTCACCATACCTCTCTGTACTTTATAAAGCTTACCTAAGCTTGACCATGATTTTGCTAGGATTTAAACTTGCATAAGGGAAGGTGCTGACCTACAGCATTATTTATACCATTAGTACTAGTTACACAACCAGCATTTAGCATTAGTGATGAATCTGGTTTTACTTCAATTGCGCAATGAGAAGAGAGGAAAACCAGACATCGCTTTAAGGACAGGTGCTACCGAGAGATTGCAGCCCGAGCTCCAAATTACAATCACTAAACTTCCTGCAACCTGATTGCATTGCAGATTATCATCTTTAAAAAGGCTGACTCAGACACAATATAATCTGCAATATAAGTGGAATAAGAGTCACATAATTAAACTGGGCATAAGAAAATGACTTTAATTCAGCCCCATTCTACCACGGGAGTCTGGCTTTATTTTAGCCAAGAAGCAAAAAGCAGACAGGAAAAGAAAAAGAAAGTCAAAGTAGTTGAAACATCACTTATAGCCAATAAAATAAGCATGCCTTACCTTTAGTTCCCAAAGGTGTGGGGCAGTCCTCTGGCACGGGTGGCAGGAGCCGGGTGTAGTAGGTCACATTGGAATAGGATTCCCAATTGATGTATCCATAAGCCGAGTTGTATGTTGGGGGGCTAGGAATCAGATTCGCTCTTGCTATAATAAATACATATTTTTATTGTGTGACAACATATACTGAACAGTTAAACCAGACAGGCTCAGAGTCATACTTTAAATGTTACAGTTTGATGCCTTTAGTTTGGTTGCCACTACATGGTAATAGCGCCAGATAAGAACCTAAGTTTAAAATAAATAAATCAATCAATCAATGAATAAATATTTTTTTTTTTTTTCTTTTTAAGAAAATGACATTAGGCTGCATTCACACTGGGCCAGTTTCAAAACAGACCCAGTCTGGTTGATTTAGTTGGAAATAATGCATCAATTTGCTTGCTGTTCACACTTATCTGCGAGCAATGGGACCAAGTTCATTTGGATGTGAATGAAGTTATTTTTTTTGGTCCTTCTCCACTGTTTCCAGGACCGAGCTCTTTGTGTTCACAATGGAGTTTGCGAGCGCACTCGGCTGGTTACAGTATGTCCTGCAAGTGTATTCAAAGATGGCCGCATGCTCCATTTTGTTTGTTTTTTTTCTTCAACTCACAGACGCTGCAGCAATGCTGAAGCAGTTATTATAACACAATAGTTTACAAATTAAACATCAGGTGTGCTTACTGCAGATCATAACTTATTTATTTTCTGTATATTGTCATTTAATCAAAACATGTTAAATAAACATACAGATTTTAAAACAAATCAGCTTTTTACCAATTAAACATGCAATACACATAAAATCAGAATGATTAAACACAAAATCCATTTGATTTTTTAATAGTGCGAATCAAACCCTCTAAACAGACCCAGTGTGAACACAGCATTCAGCTACTTACACTTCAACTATATTTAATAGTCTCAATAAAAAAATCCTAACAGAAAAGTAAAACATAGTACATATACAGATCATTATACAAGAGACAGACAACAGAATATTCTTACAAAACCAATACTACTTCTACTCATTTTTCATAATTACAAAACTAACTGAATAATACAGAACAAACAAAAAATGGAAAACTAAATCCTGTTCTGTACAGTAATTTCAGTTCAGCACTCAACATGAGCACAAGTTGTAATATGAATTACTGGCATCAATAACTTTTGCCGCTGCAAGACTGTGGTAAGGGAAACTGCAGGGTGAATAAAAGATAAAATGAATGTGCAAACAGTCAGCTTTCTCAGTGTTATCTCAAATGGGATCTGCTAACAGAAGCACACATTTTGGCATTTTCTTTATAAGGATTAGATAATGGTTTCTAGATATACAGGTTATTTGAATTTAAAATAAAAACCAGTGATTAAACCACAAACTTATCATGGATGAAAGTAATGTTTAATAGCCCTTTACGTGTTATTTACAACAAGGGTGGTGCCACCTGGTTTTGATAACAGCTCAGCTTCCCGAGAAGCTATCAACAGAGGAGAAATATCTTGCAAACAGAGGAAAACACATCTTCAATGACTTCTTTGTAAATACCTTATGTACATATTCTGCAACTAAAAAAGCAAATATTGCATCAGATGCAACTAAAGGCAATTTCCCATAGATCAAGTACCTCTTAATCTTCAAGTTTAGAGAATATACAAGTACAGCTCATACTGTTAATGTACCTTTCAGAAGGATGTGCCTCATTAACTACATTATTACTAATCCTTTAAATACTGTTTTAGCACACAAGCTTCCTTCCTACACGAAGAAAGCACACCAGTGTTACAAATAACCTGTCCCCTTGCAGAATTGTCCAGTGTTGCAGGGGCCAGGTTGACGGTTACACTCTGGTGTGCTAGACGCTATTCGGAGAGCTCTGCTGAGGACACAGGGGTGTGACGATGGGTGAACCAGATCATGAGAATCTAAAAACGCGAAGAATGCATAACTCTGCTATTTCATATCCACACCAGGTTGCACTTTAAACACTAGCATGTACAGTGCAAGGCGCAACTGAAGGGAAAGTGCTACGTGTTAGTGGTTGAGAATTACGAGAGGGTCTTCTGTGCTGGCATGGGAAACGGATGCTGGGTTTTGCAAGGTCAGATTAAAGAGGAAAAGGCAATGCATGGCATTGTTAGATAATCTGTAAGTGTCTGAAAGTGCAGAAGGAAGTAATATTGGTGGGGAGGAGAATGATTCAGAGACAGTACTGCTGTATTTGTCTTTAACATTCAATGCAGGTGAAAACAACATGGAGTAATTGCAATAAGAACCACCCATTGCAAACACACAGACTTGTATAGGAACAGTACAAAAACAACACATCTGAAGCTACTAACTCCAGGAATGCAACCTCACATCTGAAGGAACCTTTCTACTGTACTATGTTGCTCTTGAGCTGAATTGTACCCTTGCCATTTCCATCTTATAATTTCCCTGTAAACAAAAAGAAAGCTAATGGCATTTAACTAAACAAAAATAATCTAAACTCAGAACCACATCCCTTGCTTTGCTTACTTGCTATAATGTGTAATAGATTATAAGAACAACTACATCATGGCAAAGTAGACAGACTGTGACTAAGTTTACAGTGTGGATGAGATGACTTTTTTTTTTTTTTATGCGATACCTTTTTAAATAGGATCTGCTAAAACATGTATAAAAAATGTAATAATTAAAAACATCCACTGATCCTGCAGATGAAACTTGATGATGTGTTTAAGCATAACACTTCAATTTGGACAGTTAAGGAATTTAAATAACTGTGTTTATTAAACCAGCATAACCAGTTAAACACAACTTCTAGCCTGACCAGGATGAACAAGTGCTGGTCACCGCTGGAATTTCCAACAGGGAAAACACAAAAACAGAACTACTGGTTACTAATTGGGCATAAGGCAATCAGACTTGTCTTTAGCCCAGCTAAAAACATAAAGAAGACAGTCAAATTATTTTGATTTATCAGTGAACCGTGTCTTGAAACCCAGCTGCACACAGTGTCTCCATGTACTCAAACTAAATATTTACAAAGCAGATAAAATCAGTCTTCTTCAAGAGTCAAGAACATCTTTCAAAACTGAGGATTCCAGTAGCTTTGAGTGATAGACAACCCTCACTGACCTTATGCTAGTAATTGTAATAATTCACAGTGTGTACTACAAGTAAAACGCTATGCATGCTAACGTATTGTAGCATGCCATTCAGTAACTCAGGACAAACCCTCACCACAGGATTATTCAACCACCTGTCCAAGGCAGTAACCTCCATAATGAATGAGATAAAGAAGCTACAAGTACAGAGATGGGGGAGGCAGAGGGGTGCCAATGAATCAAACTCAAAGAGGGTACTTGCTTATTTGGGTTGTCTGATTTGTGCAAATCAGATGACGTAATGTGTGTAGGGAGCCGTCCTGCCTCCAAAACTTGCAATGTATAACTTTAGTACAAGAATATGAAAGATTGAGTAGCCTGCTGCCCAAACTTGTGAGCTGTTTGAAGACAGCTGTGTCAAAGTCCGTTTTTATGAATACAATACAGTTTGTTTTGTTTCAATTATTCTTTTTAATTGCTAGCTTCTTTAGAAAACTATAGAACTGTTTATATTCCCCCAACTGCTTCCTTTTTTCAGTGTGTGGTATACCCATGCTCTTTTGTGTTTTATTTATTTTATTTCATCTTCACAAAAGGAGCAAAAGGAGACCGTCTTTTCTTTTCATGACTATGTTGAGTCGCCAAGTTTAAACAAAAAGAGAGATAAGTTACATGTATTTTTTCAGTGAGAAATGTTAGCTAAATATTAACTTGCCAAGTGTAAACAAAATATTTAAATTCACAGATTTATTTGTTAGAAACCCAGGTGTAACATGTCAGCTAAATGTTCACTCGCTAAATGCAAGAAAAGATTGACTGATTTTTAAATCAGCTGGAACCATCTGTTGAAATCCATTTCTGAACAGGCCCTACAATTTGGAAGTAAAGAATTGAAAACCGTGTTCTGTTAATCATGAATTTGAAATGTTTACATACACTGGCTATTATTAAAAAGGGCAAAGTTACACTTTACCTCAGTAATGTTAAAACCTATACTAAAATATATATTCCCAAATGTTCACTGTAAAGGGGAGCAATATGACCAAAGTGAAAAGGGCCGATGAGGCAAGAAGGGGAACAGACTGTGCGTTGCAGTGAAGAACAGCAATTTATTAGTGAGGAGACAGAACTGAGAAAACAAAACTATATACAACAACAATAAAGACGTGTATGCTGGTAAACGTAATTCAATTTCTACTGAAGCTTGTTAAAGGGTTTCTAAGAAAGGAGGATGCACAATTATACATACTTGGATTTTGCTCAGAGCATTCTCTTCTAAAAACTTAAAAAAAAAATAGAACGATTATCAGCTAAGCCAGGCTTTGCAATTGTAGGAGTTGGTTTCGGGTTTGCACGCTTGGTGCAGCAGTTTAGATGACCTGTCAAATGTGAGAAAGACTTTTCATAACGAGTAGAAGGGGATGTGTTCTGGTTAAATTCATGACAGTGCAACAAAAATATTTATGAGAAACGGAAGTTGTAATGGTACAAATAATTACACAGCTTCACTTCTGGGGTAATGGGTGGACGCTGCAGAACAGCTGACTGTGGGGACACAATGCATCGCCTGTCTGCATTCCTAGTAACAAAGCTTTTATCAGCATTGCATTTCTCACATACAGGGGACAGTGTTCACAACAGCATGAAGTTAACTCCACACTGCCTGTTAGACATGCAATATATACACTGTAGCCACTGAATGGGGGAGTCATTTCAGTGTTTATACACTAGCATTAGTGACATATTTGAATAAACAACAGATGGGGCTAGATGATAATTCGCACATTTTTTGTTGCCAAATCAAATGAGGACTTGTGGTTTAATGCAATTGGTTAGCCACTCATCTATACCTGTATTGTTTGTGACACAGCTCTGACGGAAGTCAAGAGAAATGGAGAGTATTTGAATGAACACAAATATAAAGTAAGGAAGGGTGGAGAGGGGATATCCTCCAGCACTTTGGATAAAATATTGTGGTTAGCTTGGTTATTAATATTGTATCCTTCTGCAACAGACAAACTACACCACCCCCTCGATATATCACAGGGTGTTGGGGTCCAATATGAACCCACTATCTATCGAGGGTGCGATACAGCGAGAGACCCATAGAAAAACAAACAGGCTAACAAATACTGTATAACCACTCCCTCGATTTATCGGAGGCGCAGGGTCCAGTATAAATCCTCTACGCAAGCCGTTTTTTTCTCATTTTACGTATAAAAAGCAGCACACCGTTTCAATTTGTACTGCAGAGGGTAATTGCTACTCATCAACTTGTCTCCAATTAATTTCTTGAGCCATGTGCAGTGGTCTGTTTTTAAAGTTTACCCGAGTAAATTTGCAAGGTGTTTTTGCAGTTCTCATAGACTATGCATTTACCATAGTTTAATATGCTTTACCGTACCTCTCTGGGCTTTGCAATGCTTACTTATGCTTTGCCATACTCTCACTGTGCTGTATTACACATTGCTCTGCTTTTACCACAGGAACCTTTTCAAAGGGATACCCCAAATCTTATCCATGTACTACCAAAGCAGAAAGACTGGGCTGGTTAGTTATTAATTCCAGAAATGTATTTCTGCACTAGTAACCGCCAGGACCTGTTTCAATGCAGAAGGCTGTACCAGTCTCGTAAAATGAAAAGCCAACACATTTATTTATCTGTCCCAGTAACTTGTTGTAATATAGTGAAGTAATGTTTGTGCTACCCCTGCTTTGTGCATATAAAACATACATTCCATGAAGGACAAATCAATCACAACATTTATAAAACTAAATACAAACTACATATTCGGAAATAAGACTGCTCCACCCCAATTTAATCTCACAGAGGACTAAAAAGGAGCGTGTCCACCACCTGAATAAACAGAATTCAAAGCGTTTGGTGAAATTCACAGATCAATTTCCTGGCAGCTCTTAATTACAGAGAGTATGCCATGCACTTTCAGATTATACAACTGCAGACAGCCCACCCTTTGAAAAAATATTCCTAAAAAAATGTAGACAGACACCTTGAGCATAAAATCCTTATAAACAAGTTGACTAAACCAAGTTTCATTGCTTCAGAATATGATTAAAAAAAAAAACTGTAAATTACTTAATACTGATAAAGACATCTTCACAAAACTCTGCTACAAAGGTTTTGTATACATTTTATATACAGCTGCAGAAATGCTCTTCTTTCAAAACTGCACATTTGCGCCCTATAGAGCAAAGGGTGCAACACAGTGATCTGTTCAGACAGATCCACACATTGCTATTGGGTACAGAGTCAAGATCAACACAGCCACTCAGCTTCAGTATAGGGGCAGTGTTCGTGACACAGCTCTGATATTGCAGAAGCTGAATGAAGAGGATTTGAATAAACTGGAAATGTACAGTGAGGAAGGCTGGTGAGCTGATAAAGTCCAGCACTTTGTGGCTGGGGAATAAAGCAAGGATAAGACGTAGTGGTTTTCTCGTGTAGATTAGTAACACAGTGCACTACTGCAATAGGCAAAGTATGTGGTATGTGCTTGGCGCCCTACACCAAGTTAAAACATGTAGCTTAGGGATTTTGGCTAATATAAATAAATGCTGCTTAGGCTTGAAGTTGTTGTGAGCTCGCCTAGCAAACTGCACTATAAAAAATACTAACTATTCCAGCAAGCATTGTTTCTAGCAAGACTCGTCAAGGCTGACTGTGGGGAAGCGAGGTAGGGAAGCATACCAGTGTTCCACACGCTTCAATGGATAAGGCTTCAACTATGGGCTTCAGTAGAGCGCAACGCTAATATGCTTCCCCACAATCAGCCTTCGTTTCAGAAGCATTTTTTTTCTGGAATAGTTTGCGAATAATGAACAAAGTACACACGCAAAAAAAAAACAAAAAACAAAAAAAAAAACAGCGAATCATTCATCACACACATATGATATTAAAACAGCAGTGAAATTAAAAGGACAATTTGATGAGTCAAAGTAACTGAAGCTAAGACAATAACTGCCAATACAATAACCATTAACTATATTGGTCTCAAATATGCCATTTTGGAAGTAACACATGTTTTAACAAACATGTGAAACATGAAATACGGTGCTACTGTGCACTAGATTAAAGAAAACTGTTTGCAAGCTGTGCTTTCAACTATCTTGCAATTCCTAGGTCATTTCACTTGAAGGGTTAAATCCGACCCAATGTTACAGGATTCTTTCCTGTGATTAACCAACCGGCTGTTCCCCCCTGTTGACTTGCCTTGACCCTGAAGACACTACTGGGGTGAAAAGACCAAGGAAGTAAAACAGTAACCAACATTGTCAAAGGCAAGGCAAGCAAACTGAGAACCTAGTGTAGTATCAGATGTCTGTTTTAAAAAGAAAATACAGGTTTGCTATAACATGTGTTTTTCAAAATGCATCTCCGAGACCTGTGTAGCTAATAGGTACGGCTCATGAAATAATTTTGCTAGCAACACTTTCTTTAAAAGGTTCACCTGGATAGGAAGAGGACACCTACCTGTTAATACAAGACGCATGAGTCTGTCCCTGATAAAAGTTTGGTTAATGATGTTCCAGAGCCACTTAAAGTTAGTTAAAATATAGTGCAAAGTATCAGGACTTGGTTTCAGTAATTCGTGTATCCTTGTCCAAAATTCAGCTGAAAGAAAAAGCAGGCCATTTCAGTTCTTGATTTGGATTAAAACTGCATTTATGAAGCCATATAAAGGATATCATTATCAAGATGTTCTGTATATAAACCCAGCGAGGCTATGTGAAGTTTTGCTTCATAAAGCCTCTGTTATATGTATCTCATAGTCAAATATTAAAGCCTCAAATGATTCACTACATAAGCGCAATGACATTACCTCGTGAAGAAGCAGAAACAAAATTGCTTTTGCAACAGTTAAAATTCAATCAGGATTCATTTCATGCTCAGATTCATTTAAATTGAATCATACCCTTATTAAACTGAAGCATTCCCTTATTAAATTGAATCACACCCTTATTAAACTGAATCATTAGCAATTGGTTTTGCAGTCCTTTTGAATTTCACTGGCTTCTCCTGTTTGCAAATAACTAGTTTAAAATAACATCTATTAAAGTGATTTACATAAGAGCCTCTGCAGACATCAGTAGGCCTGGCTAGTATAAACAAGGCTTATAACAACTCAGAGGCCTCGCCATCATTCATTTTAATAGCACTGCGAGGCATCACACAAGGACGTGATATGCAGCTGTCTGGTGTTGCTCACAAGCAGCAGCTCCTGCTTAGAAGGGTGGGTTAAAGTTTGATATACAGAATTGGATAAAATATTGAAAATAGTGCACTATGTAGCACATGCTTTTATATGTTCTGTACATGGTGGTCTAGAAAGGGTGGCCTGTGCTCACAAGGGCCATTCTGGAGACACAGCAGATTTCTACCTTAGGCGGAGCATTGTCACGTATTCCTGCAGCACAGCTTAAACACGTCTAAGTGCAGTTCATAGCGTCTGGTAACCTTGCTGACAGTGTGATATTTGGTCCCTGTACAAAAGTGACATAGGAAATAAAGATTCCTGGAGAAAACATCAAATGGAAGCTGAAGAATAAAACTACTACTGAAGAAATAAAATGAAAACGGATATTCAGTATTGTTTTAGGAATTCTGCCTGAAGCAACGTGTGCAAGCCAGGAAACGTCACGGCTCTTCCAGTAAATTGGAATTCTTTTCGGGAAATGACAGAATTACTTTGAATTGGCAAAGAATGCAGTGGCATTCAGTGCATATTCCCTACTGGGGTTGCACACCACTTACAGTGTAGAGCAGTGGAGATGAACGTCCACACTGTACGCACGTCTCACAACACAGATCTGCACAGAGAATAACTTGTCCAATTGGGGGTGGAACTCACTAAGCAGGTTCTTTTGAGTGTACACGTGCACTCCACTTATAATGGACTCCAAGAGACAATGGAAATCAGTACTTTATAAACAAATTCAAAATGCCGCCTGTAACTGCAAACACAGGTAACCTAAATATAAACAACACAAGAAAGCTTAATTGCTAAAGAATTCATTATTTGTACAAAACATGACCCTGTGGGCCGTACAACGTAATAAGTAGGACCATTTTACAAATGTATATTTTTGCCAAATGTAATTAAAATTGTATACGTTTAAACTGAACAACGTCTGTGCCAACAAAAACAAAAGGAAACTGTCTTCAGTTCAATCATCCTACTAATGTTTAGTCCCTTAGTAACAATTTCATTTAGATTTTGCTGAACAGTGCATCACATTTCATTCCAGTACATGACAACAATACTTACCATTAGTGCAATTAACTCCATAATAGCCAGTGCGAGTGCAATCACATTCATATTGGTCCAGTCCAAATCGGACACACACACCACGGTTTTGGCATGGATAAGAACAACAAGGATTTGCTGCACCAAAAACAAAATACAGAGGTTGTGTTAGCATCTCACACAACAGGAGAAAGATTTTGTTTCAGCATAGGAAATGCTTTTCTAGTTTGGCAATTGTATTACTTATTCTTATACCAGGACCAGAGGACTGACTTCTTCATACAGAGTGGTATGAGGGTATGGAATGGGCTATCTAGTCATGTTGAGGCTGAATAACTTTGTTCCTTTAAGACCCAACATGACAAAGTTCTAAGATCAATCAGCTACTAGGACCCGGAAGAGAGCAGATGGGCTGAACAGCCTCCTCTTGCTTGTAAATGTTCTTATTGGGTGCTTTTTCCTTTCTGAGAAAACACTGGGCCCTATTCTATTTAGACTGTTTTAGGTAGTTTTTTTTTTTTTTTTTTTTTTTAAGGAAATTTATAAATAAAATGAAAGGAATCTCTTCCAAAATCATCAGTACATCTTGCATTTAAAACCACTTGGAGCTAGAATCAGGCTGGCGTTTCCGAAGCATCGATTCCTCTGAACCCTACTGAGTGAAGCAGGTAAACTGCATTTTTGTTTTCAGAGTCAAAAGACTATCAAACGTAGTAGATGTACATCAGTACATGTGTTCTGTATGCACTTGTGGTGGAGCAGTGCAGACTGAAGAATTAATCTAGTGTGAGTACATTCTGCTCACGCTCTTTCCTTTCCCCTCCAATCAGATCAGCCTTCAGTTCAGGCACCCACTCTCACATGTCTGCTGGCCTGCCCAGCTGCAGTAGTGTTTGACACTAGGGATGGATTTTCACCACTGCCAAAGCAACACATAATACTAATTAGTAAATCCAATCACAAAATATACTGACACAATATGCAAATTACATGTACAGAGCCTCAGTGCTATACATTATACAAGAATCGCACTAAGAGCTGGAAAACTTTGCTGACCTCAAATGCACTAAATTAACAACCATAGAAGCGTCAACAACTGAAATGTTAAAGCTGTCTGAAGACCATGAACATGTGAATCATCGTGACCAACAGGAGACAGGCACTTCGGCCAATGCTTTCATCAGCATTTTGCTTTCAATGCTTCAATTTTCAATGCTTTCATCAGCATGTTTTAAAGATGACAGTGATATCGACTGACCACAGCATGACGAAACAAAGAAGTTCATTTTTGACACAACTTTACATTGTTTTTTTCTTGGATCAATGTATACTGGTGAAGGGATAAGCCACAGCTGGATTTTACAATAGCATTATTACAGCACTAGGGACTCACCCTGGACTGCATGTCTAATTCTGGAATAAATGGTTTGATTGCCGATTTCTGTTTGACATCATTTACGGGTTCCAATGAAAAAAGGGTGTCACTGTAACAATCACAGCTTGCATTTGTCTTTTTTTTGTAGAGAAAGCAGTGTACACCTCGTACACAATTCAACTGTGTTTTAATGGGCCGGCATGTTTGAAGCCAGGAGGGCAGAATCCAAACCATTCAACCAATATTGAGCAGCTTGCAGCCTGCTAGGAAATGTTTCTCTTGTGAGCAATAGACGTGCAAATACAGCTCTCTCTCGAGGGCTCTTGAATAAATAGCAGCTCAACCTTTCAATCCTGTTATTGGTTTCAGATGTTTAGAAAAAACAGACAGCGGAAGGCGGCTTTAAATGCAGGGTTACACCACAAGGACAGTTTTTTTTTTTTTTTTTTTTTGCAAGTGTCTTTAAAACTTTATCTAAGGTTAGAGTGCACTAAAACACAAGAAAACACCTCAACACAAACCTGGCACAGCAAGACTCATCAGCAGACGGTATGCTGGTCTGTATGAAGACGTTTCCCTGAGTAGCACATTTCAATCCAGACTCCTAAGCCACCACGCCAGCAGGGGTACTTTTGCATAGTGTTCACTCTATGAAGTCATGCGTTGGCAGTAGGTAAGGAAGGAGAGAAGTCATTTTTATTTTTATTTTTTTTTAATTGGCTGTGCAGGGATTACAATTGCCGAGTGCACTCCAAGTCCCAGGTATCAATTGCTGAACAAATGCAATCAACTTGTGAGTATTTTAACCTCACTGAAAGTGTAACCGGTGAAGTTTTAATTTTTTTATTTTTTTTTTCACAAATTTAGTAGTTGACCATAGTTCTTACCTGTTTTTCTCCCAATTTGAAATGTCCAATTGTATTTTTTTGAGCTCAGCCCACCGCTACCACCCCTGCGCTGACTAGGGAGTGGCGAAGATGAGCATACCCTCTCCACTGAAGCGAGCGCAGTTAGCCGACTGCTTTTTTTCACTCTGCGGGCCCACCATGCAGCCACCCAGAGCTACAGTATCGGAGGACAACACAGCTCTGGGCAGCTTACAGGCAAGCCCGCAGGCGCCTGGCCAGACCACAGGGGTCACTGGTGTGCGGTGAGCCAAGGGCACCCCAGCAGACCGAATCCCTATCTATCATTGATTCGTTCTGAATACTTTAAACCCGCCCTAACTACTGAGTGACATCACATTCCTACATTTCTATTGGAGACTCTGCTTGCGAGATTTAAAATGCGATTACACTGAGGAAAGGAGGCGTGTTAACGGGATTTAAAGCTGTATTACAGTTAAGATACGGAGGATTTAAAACTAAATTGTGGTGAAATGTCAAAAAATGCCTACACACAAAAACGTGCACGTGACCATAGGGATTTCGTTGTGGAAGACAGCAAAGGAAAGAAGGTACAACTTAAGTGTGCAAGTACTGTCGAGTTACTACTATACATATTTTGACATAAAAAAAAAAAAGCTCAAGCATTTTGGAAAGTAACCGAAAACACAAATTTCACACAGTACATAAAACTCAAATAGCTAAAAATAAACACCGAAAAATACAATTAATAAATCTGAAAAACAAAAGCCCTAACTATAACACAACCACGTTAAATAAAGTAAACGCAGTGAATTTATATATTTAACTGACTTGTTTTAAAGCTTGAAAAAACATAGTAATACACTGCTTTTAAAAAAAAAAAAAAAAAAAATAAATTAATATTATAGGGTTGATGAACAGACTGGGCTAAATCTAGGAACGACAAACAAGTAAAAGTATGTGTGGACTACATTGCTGAGGCAGAAAAAAAGGCTGCTGCAAGAGAATTAAAGGTGCAAAGTTCCTGTCAGTGATGTCAGATGGTTCAGAAGCTCTATCTTCACTCATGAGGCAGATTGTTTCAGACCCTATTGAAATAAATGTTGCTTGTTTTTACACTTTCATGGTGGCTAATGCATGCAAAGGTTAATTTCAAGCCGTGCTGTTTGTACTGCATGTACACATCTCTCATATTTTTAACATGTCCATACATGTTACTTTCTTACCTTAAGCAGTCCAAACTCATTACATCATCCCTTTACGCCGTATCCACCTAGTGTGCGTGCACAAAACATACCAAACTTGTATTTGATTTTACACTACTAGCCTCCTATAGTTTTAAAATGCATTTCACCTTTGTTGTAGGCTTATGAGGACCCCCTGTATGTGCCTGTAATGGTTTTTACTGTAATATGGCATGAATTACACTGTACTTTTGTTTTTCAGCTAATACACACTGAAAGAATATTTGAATATCCATTCACATTAAGAATAATTGAACATGGAAAACCCTTGATCATCCCAGCGCTAAAGATCAAAATTCCTGATATTAGAAATTTTATAAACTATAGTGAAGGCGTCGCTATCTAAAAAGTGAGCTTTGAAGGTGTGTGTTTATGAGTTGAAAGAGAAATGAAATCATTCGTGTTTTTACAGACAGATCCAATAGGTGACTCACAGAAACAAGAAACTCACAGAAACTGTTGGTTGACAGACTCATAGGACAAGTCCAGTCTTGTGGGGTGGAAACTCCATATTCTCATGTTTGAGATGTTCCAGAAGTCCTGGCCTATGTCAATGTGTCACTGTTGCCAAGTAGCTGGCACTGCTTTTCTATGCTTTAAAAAGTATTTCAAAACTCAATCACTGAATGCCAAGACTGCTTGAAAATCCAAAAACCACATTCATTCACAGATGATTTGTAATCGGGTATTTTTTAAAAGCTAAATTAACGATAGCAGAGTATTCCATTTTCTAGTGGATAATAGGCCAATTCAAAAACATACATAATAAAGAAATAATTATGTTACCGTGCATTCTTTGATATTAGTTTGTTATAACTAAATATGTTTATACCTGTATATCAATATGAGGTATTTAAATAGCCGCATTTGAATTACATGGACTATTATGAGTTAAGCTGTTGGAACTTAGGAAAAACAGGTTTGTTTTTTAATGTTTATTTTGTTAAAGGAAGCTTTCTAAATTCTCTGCAACAATGCACCCGGTATCTAACTGTGCCCAGGAGACACTGCATGTCGTGCTCACTCTTAAGGATGTTAGCAGATTTCCTACTCAAATTCTCTATTGCTTTCGTCAACAGCATTTAGGCTACTAAACTGCTTTAGGTAAAAACTAAGTGAAATGGATAAACATTTAGGCTAGTCCCCCACACCAGCCAAACACCAACTTATTTTCTTTAAATTTGTATCTAATATTTTTGATCGAGCATTTTCAGTTACTTTAGCAACTTCAGAATGTAAAAGTGTACAAAGAGAGTACAAACAGGACAGTTTTATAAGGCAAAAGCAAGACACTAAGGATTTCGTGAAAGACTATTTTATTCTCATGTCCTGTTGGGAGGTTAGATTCCAGCATACTGTCTTTCTGTCACGCTGAGTAATTGCAGATTGACTGGAATTATCTGCTTAATAACCTGTAGGAGCTCAAGCTTGACCATTAATGAAAGGGCCAATAAAACCACATAGCATAGTCCTCAAAAGACGACGACTATAAAACACGTTTCTGTTTTTGTACTTTTATAATGTTACTTCCCTGCAAATGTATAATTAATGTATAAAGCCAGGCTTTCACAATGAAATAGCAGCTAAGGAACACCAGTATTACAAAAAGCTTGTGAAACTTCTAAAGCTGTATGTTTCATTATACACATCAGGAAAGTCTCAAAAACGTAAAACAAGGACAAGGTATTTTGAGTGCGGTTTAGATTATATACATTGTACAGGACAAACCACTACTCTAAACAGGGTCTGTTCCCTGCTGGTGCAGAGCAGAGACAGGCCACTGTATGCAACAAAATGAAAAGATACTAGAATAGATTTTCAGTTCCTAAATTCAACCGTTAACATGTCTGAGCAAACTTGTGACATTCTTCTTCATTGTGTAATTTGTTTTCAGAAAAAAATACTGAGACAAGCTTGGCGAACCAAGCCCAAAATCTTACTTGTAATGAAACAAATACTCAAACCTGGAAGACAAAATGAAGGAGATACAGCATTTCCCAGCATGTTGTATTATCAAGATTACAGTATGCACTGTTCTTAATACTGTAAACCAATAATGAAGTTAAATAATTCTTATGCAACAAATTTGGCAGACATTCACTATTTACTTTACACTGCTGTGTTTATTTTGGCATCAGCTGTGTTTCTTGTCTGTCTATTCTCTAAACAATTAGACAAAATATAGTAAGTATATTTTCCAGGAATTAAATAAAAACTAAGAGGTGTATAAAATCTGTTTTATAAGATGCCTGTATATCTGTTACACACTTGGTTTACAAAAGCTAACACAGACCTACAAGACGACTTCCAGGTCACACTGAGACAGTAAAGCAGAATCCAACAGGAATGTCAAAATGAAGGGGGGAGGGGAGAGGAGGCATGTATAAATGTCTATAATCCTGCACCATACTCGATACGACTGACTTCCCTAAGGGATCTCTTTTTCCTGCAGAAGGCTGTCTAAACAATTTCGTTACTGTAGAAATGCGTGTTACAATGTTTTAAAACCGTTTTTTTTTTTTTTTTAACTGTTATTTTTTCAATATCAAATTGACGCATGCCTTGATAAACTACAAAATTAAGGGGCAAACGTACTCTGGGAAACTGTTATAAAATGACAACACTAAGTTTAACTTATGTATAAAAGACCTACAAATAAATGTTAAGATAATGCGGATACAGGCTTTTCCACACATTTTTTTTTTTTTGTAGACAAAAACAAAGAACAAATCACAAAAAAAAGAGCTAAACACTAATGCGCTGACTTTTTAAAATGACCACTATTCAGGCTAATCCATAAAATACCGCGTACAATTAGGATATCAAACACTTGATCAAAGTTGAGTTCGTAATATACCATAATTTAATGCAGACACCTGCAGAAATTGAGCCACTTACATGGCTGTCCAGAACTGGTTTGCGTCCACAGCAGCACAAGGAACAGAGCAGCAAGAGCCATCAGACTGGACACTACCATGGGAAAGAAAACAAACACACAAAACACGATTTAGCCATTGTATTCAAATGTTACTGATGCATTACAAAGACAAAACCATTCAAGACTTACCAGTCATTTTATACCAGAAAAAGACTAGTGCGTGTGTTCTTCTGAGGGGCTGTGAGTTTCTTTTGAAACAAAGTGCCTGTCTTGTGAACCAGTTTGAAAACAAGTTGCAGTTAACTCAGTTATAGCTTTGCATAATACACAAGTTCCTTAACAGAATCACATGCATCACTATTTCGATGTCACCCAACCTATCAGAAACCAGTTAGTGCAGGAACTCGTTCAATGCCCGATAAATTTAACAGTTATTCTGCAACGGTTTACCGTTTCTGAACTGAAGTGAAAGGCGGGGCTACCGCGCCCGGTGCTTGAACATTGGGTGCTGGAAAGAAATACCTGGACCGCATCAAGTGTGTGTAATGAAAGCGTGACATACAGACAGATAGATCTCATTTCCTTTAAATATAGTATGAACCATACCTTATATTTTTGCTATTAATTGAGACCAACAGAAAAGAAAAAAAAAAAACATTCCTGTACATTTGTACATTCACATATGATTTTTTTTTTAAAATATATTACAGATATAACAGCATAATACAGCCGATTTCAATAGGAAAAAAAGACAAACCATTAGGATTTATAGATTTCTACAGAAGTCAGGATGTACAGTATGGCTCCTGTTTGCAATTAGGGCAGATGATCGAGGACAACTTTACATTGCTGTAAAACGCGCAAATCAGGACTGTTAGTGAATTTAAAATGGTGTGCAACTTGACTTGCTGTATAACAGCAACACTTAAATTGTCGTTGAATTCATTAAATATAATTACTTTAACATATATATATATATATATTATATATATATATATATATATATATATATATATATATATATATATATATATATATATATATATATATATATATATTTACAACACCCAGACTAGAGAACCCTGCATGATCAGTATGTGATTGTATTACACAAATGACTATGGACAAGAATATATAAGGGTCCATCACTTCAAAGCATTTCCTCCAGTCTTGAATTAACTTATTTTTTTAATAAATAAAACAAAAACAATCATTTTTGTAAGTCAGCTTAATAAGGCTAAACTATAGAGGTACCTCTTTAATCTTGACTCAAAGATGTTGCCTGATGCAGCATCTCTAATAGAAATGACTCCTCTAATTTAACCAGTTTCCATACGTCTTCTAATCTAAAGATATGAGTAAAAAAAAAAAAAAAAAAAAAAAATTACTACGGGGCAAGGTATCTGTTTGTCTAAATGCTCCAGAAGTATCCACACTTTGACTGGAAAGAATATTATTTCAGGGGTCCGAACAGTACATTTATTTCAATTTGAGGTCAAGTTAAAGGCATGGTGTAAATCTGGGACTATCCCATATTATTGTACCTGTACATAGGTGTGCTGCTCAAGCTGAAATCAATTGCTCTTGGGTTTTATAAAAGGCCAGGTAGGTAATTACTGGGTTCACAACAATTATTTTTATTGAAGAAAACTAGCAACCCTTGTCAATGTTACAGTGCGTCTCTCTTTTGACTGGTGCGCAGTGGTTAAGGCATTGGACTGGTGGGCACTAGGTGTTAGGTGTAACCCTATTTAAATTCTTCCTGTACAATCATATACCCATATTACATTTCTATTTTGTTTCCATGTTGTGGCATTGAAACAGATTACCAATATTTTTTCCATATTTACACTGCCTGGCCACTTTATTAAGCCCTCAACCTCATATTAGGTGGTGCCACAGTTTACCTTGACACGCATAGATGCTGAATGGTGCTGGAAGGTGTCTGGAGGGATCCATTCTGTCATTATTATTTAATGCAATTGATACAGAAAGGGAGGCAGAGGACTGAGATGATAAAAGCGTGGTTCAAGTTCATCCCAAACATGCTCAATTGGGGTGGACCTGACCACTGTGGTGGCCATGGAAGAATCCATACTTCTGGTGAATAAGTGCATTACCATCTTAAATGTAGCCATCACCATTAGACTACAATTGCAGTATTGGCAGATGGACTTGATCTGAATCAATGCTTAAGGAAACTACAGCAAATTCAGCCTTCCCGAGTGATGAATGGACCCAGGGTACACTAGGGTGGTGTCAAGTCCAGTTGGGTAGACAAATCCTATTAAAGTGGCCAGGCAATCATGGTGTTCTACATGTGCTGAAATACAGTGTGTGTTCTTCCAGTGGGACATAAATGTTATGATGAACAGAATTCCTTGGTTTGTTGCGTGCATGTATTTATATTCTAGGGTATGTACGTATACAGAGTGATTCAGATGACTTTTGGAAAACGTCTGAATCACTGCATCCAACAACATTGTTATGTAACATAACAGCAGCAGCAGCAGCAGCAGCAAGGGCTAACAACATCCAAATGCTTTGAGATCTTACTCCTGTAATTTAGGCCGTTTCCATACGTCTTCTAATCTAAAGATATGAGTAAAAAAAAAAAAAAAAAAAAAACACATTTTGATTACTACAGGCAAGTTATCTGTTTGTCTAAATGCTCCAGAAGTATTCATACTTTACTGGAAAGAATATTATTTCAGGGGTCCTGTGAACAGGTTGGCTTGTGTGGTGACGTCAGGCCAGGAAGGAGTAGTACACATAGACAGCACTGGGGTAAATGAAAGCGCTGGTACGCAAGTTTAATTATAATAAAAAGATTTAACAAAAAAAACACTTAAAATAAACGACAAGATGGCCAAAAAAAAAAAAAAAAAACGCAACAGACACGGAACGCACCAACAAGCATCGTGCTGGTGTATAACCAGCACACGTAGCAATCGCTATGTTTAAGCTTTGAGTTTCTTTTTCACTCACGTCTCGTTCCTCCTCTGAACACACTAACCTCGATCAGCCAAAGCTGCAGGTTTTTATACATGTGACCATCTCCAAATTAGCAATAAATTAATCAATCTGGAGACGGTCAGTTTAACCTCATCCATGCTGCAAAACAATGAACAATAAAATAACACGTTTTTACACACATAAACCATAGATTTTAAATAATAATATACAAATAATATAATACACACACAGGGGTGTGGCGTACCCGTCACAGGTCCGACTAGTACATTTATTTCAATTTAAGATCAGGTATGGAGTAAATTTGCTCAGGGTGGATGCCATGTTGTTGTACCTGCACATAGGTGTGCTGCTCAAGCTGAAATCAATTGCTCTTGGGTTTTATAAAAAACCAGGTCGGTAATTTCTGGTTTCACAGTTTTGCGCAGTGGTTAAGGCATTGGACTGGCAGGCGCTAGTTGCTAATCTCACAGTCTGCTTGCGATCAGGTGGCCTTGTCCTGGATACCATTCCCAGTATACTCACTAGTAATAATACGCTTGAATAAAAGTAGCTGGTAATCTACAGGGAAGTAGTGAGATGGAAAATGTGCCTGTTACATTTATTTATATCAAACTTTTGCATTGCAGAATATAAGCCTTGAGGTGCAGCCAAGGTGTTTTTTTGGTTATTTGGTGCCCTCTGGTGAATTTATTTTCTTACAAACTGTTATTACACCAGTAAGTTCCCAGGTGGCATGCTTTCCCCTGTTCATTGTATTTTTTGTGTAGGTTTCCTTGATAAAGTAGAGGAAAGTTTAATGATTATCAAGTTTTATTTATTTATTTAAAAAAAAAAAAAAATTTAGCTGAACTACCTAAGACTTCCTTTAAGATATATGGTATACACAGTATGTTCAATATTTGATAAATAAATGATTAAGTTTACACTGATGATAAATAAATGATTATTTTTCTTTCATTTCAATACAATGTAATTTCTATACAAGTTTGGGGGATCAAAAAAAAAAAAAAAAAATTAGTGCAAAGATGTATGTCCCTGGAACAAAAGTGCACTCAACAAGCTTAGTCCCCACTACGATAACACAAGATTATAGCAGTGGTAGTTATTTTTCTAGTTTTAATTTTAATTTTAATTTTTGTATTGCTACTCTAGATTTGCTAAAGTCAGATTATGAATAATACAGTACAGATGTCTTTACTCCTCCCAGTCATTCTGCTAATAGCAGGAAGATATTAGTGACTAGGAACAACACAGCAAAACAATGTAGAAAATTAAGGTGGAAGAGAAGAAATATGAAAATGAAATGGATGAGAGTTTCCTTGATGATCCTGGTCAGATACAGTAAGTGTGGCAGTCTGGTCAGGTGCAGAAAGTGTGGCAGTCTGGTCAGATACAGTAAGTGTGGCAGTCTGGTCAGATACAGTAAGTGTGGCAGTCTGGTCAGGTGCAGAAAGTGTGGCAGTCTGGTCAGATAGTGTTGTTTTAAAGATAGTGCTGTTTTAAAAAATGGAAAATGAATTATGCTATGTTTAAACATTCAATGTTGATTCTGTTTTATTTGTCTTTTATTTGTCTAGCTATCCAAAGTTCCTCTATAGTAAATCCTCGCTTTCTCAGTAGAAAGACCAACTTACAATTAATGCCACTGTTTCACATCCCGAATTAATCATATTGACATAGTGCAAAGTCAGCCTTAATATTAGAGCAATCTCCTGCAGCCCCAGACATATCAAACCTCTGTTTTAAAATACCAAATAAACTATAAGAAACAGTATATTAAAACAATACATTAGATCTGACTAATCAATGTTAATTTAGGTAAGGTAGTCCAAGACTGCTGCTAATCGTGGTCTGTGAAACCAGCTGTCAAACTGTTAAATACGTTGGCTACAATAAGAAGGTTTTAAATTCTTAGAGTCCTATGGTATTCATTTGTTACAAGAAATGTGATGTGCTTTCCATAGTATATTAAGGTCACGTTTGGTTGGTCCTTTGACTGGCCTGTATAGAGAGATTTCACTATGATTTACCAAAACATCTGCTCTTCGGTCTGTATATACCAGCATTGGGGTTTGTATGTCCAGCTAGCTTGTCACATTCAGAATCCAGCGCTGAGCATCGCAAGTGCGTGTAAGAGTCTCAAATACCTGATACCTGCAGGATACCTGAACTGTTATCAGGCTTCCTATCTTTGCGTTCTAACTTTCTCAAATGACCCCATCTCACCTGGAGAGTCTCATCACATCCCAAACATTCAATTCTCCTTACATCGTCTAATTTAACATTTAAATGGGAGAAGAAGAATCCCTGTGGATCATCAGTGTCACACTCAAACATGATCCTTCAGTGCTTTACCATGTAGGTACATGCAGGACACGGTTCTGGTTTTTCCACAGGGAGTAATGGTTTTAGACTGATAACTATTTAGTTTATACATTTCAATTTGATCAAAGAGGGCTATTTTGTTAGGTATTCCTTCTATCCAAAATACCTGTTTTCACTATTTTTCAAATCAGAGGGTTCCCAAGCCTCATTATCATCTCCATCATCAATGGTGAACTCCCCCTAGAAATGAAATTGGTTTGATTGAAGGACCAGTTACTTTGGATGCATCGGTCTTCCATTCAAAAGGAACCAATACAAGAGAGAAGGGGCTAGAGGGAAAAAAAAAAAAACTGTGGACAAAATACCTTTCAGTCACTTAACAATAAGAAAATGCAATAGAATCATTAAATATGTCAACAAAACACATGTCATATAATTAAAAACCACATCGAATAGTAAATACAAACAAAAAACTACTGTCTTAATTATACCTTTCTTTGTTTTTTACTTTTCATATCTTTTCAAAAACATAACACACAGTTGCATTGTGAAGGATCAACGAACGATGATGCACTACAACTATAAAATTCCTTGGGGTCAAAGGCATGCAAACTCCCTCCAGCCTCCAATGCGTGTCCCCCAACACACACACACACACACACACACACACACACACACACACTGTTTAGACAGCCTTACCATCTGGGCAGTGTGTTCCCCTCTGGCAAGATGACATTTCATACCCCGCAGAGCGCACTGTAGGAAGGAAGGAACAATTCCAATGACAAACATGATGTGGTCACCGCAGTAACCATACTTGTCTGGGACTGATCCACTGAGATGGAAAACCAATGCAAAACCAAGGCTTCCATGAGTCTGTGTGGGCCACATTGCCTGTATATACAGAAAACATGATCATGTGTTCAGCAGTTTTGTGGTAGTGTTTGTATAAACTGTGTAGGTTGTCTGGCCCATTACTTTGGAAATATAACAAGGTTTGAAAAAGTACATTCAGCATTAATGGGGACATTTATGAATTCGATGCTCAGCTGGTTCCTAGCAGCTGAATGCCCCCAACCTTTGATGGTGAACAACATGTTAACCCATCCCATATATGGATATGCTTGCTCTGTGTAGCAAAGTGCCTTCAAGCCTGTCTCCACCCCAGTGGTCTCCTCTGGTCCTGGTCAGGGGTTAACTTTGTCAACTTCTTGTAGGATTTTTAACCCTCAGTTAAGTCTAACTCTTGTGTTCTAGGCTAAACTGAGTCAGCTCCCTCGACCTAGCTCCATTATTCCTATTAGCTCTGGGATTAGTCTGGTTGCTCTTTTTGTGTAAACCTCATTATAACACATACAAGCCCATTAAAATGATAGTGTGAGGACCTTCTGAAGAACAGCAGGGGTATTCATAGATACAGTGCATCCTTTATCCCCTAAACAGGGGTAGGACATCCCTGTAAACGAGATGCTGTCTCCCAGTGGATCTGTCCTGCTTAAATAGCTTCTTCGTAGTCAGCTTTGTTTTCATTTCTTAGTTCATTTTGTTTGTACCACAGTCTGATTAGTACACACGGACCATAGAATGTTACTTACTGATTTGATACCAGACGTTGGTGTTGCTATGCCCCCAAGTGTTAGTTGTTTTGTTGTTATTGTATCTAACTTTTGTAGGACGTGTTGCTGTGGTTTTAAAAAGTGAATTTGGGCAACTTTAGGTCATCACCATTCAGTTTTATTTTCTGTTAAGCTGTAGATATGCTCTGGTACACCCTGGGCATTAGGAACATAGGTAACATTAATCACTTCACATTGTGACCTGACCTGGAAAGAAGCCAAAAATAAATAACATTCAGTTAAACTATGGTTATGTTAAAAACAAACAACCAAAAAAACTACCTATCTACATTTAATAGCAGCCTCATTGTTTTAGGTTTTGTGTTGCAAAAGCTTTTACTTGAAGGCCACAGCGGCCCTGTTGTTATTTTCATAATTTTTTTAAGGTTTCTTCTGCCACCTGGTGGCATAAATAACAAAGTGCTGCTGAATCAAAGTTTTCCGAAACTTCACAATTGCTGCCATGCGGGACCCATGCAAAGTCTGGCATATTTTCCAGTTTCATAGAATGTGCATAAACTTGACTGTTTACCATACAGTAGTCATTTTACCCATCTCCTCCATCCTTACCAGGGACAGTATCACAGATAATGCTAAGGTTTTTGTTCTCTCTGTGCCTGACAAACTCAATCTAAAGTCAGACTTGAACAATCTAAAGTGACAGAGCCTGACAGCATGCATTAGCTGCACATGCACTGGACAGGTCTGAAAGGGATCTGTGTTATTAACAGATGAAGCACAGAAATACAATGATAATACTGACCGTGGTGCAGTCTGGATGGTGCTGTTGACATTGTCGGTACAGTCTCTGCTCTGGATAAACACCTCCAGTGTGGACAAGGTGTTTCCAGGTTCCATCTCATTTCCGTGATGAGAACATCATTCTGACCTCTCTGCTCCCACTCAGATACACCTGCCCTGTCTGACAGTCCTTGTTTACATGCAAAACGACTTGAATGTTTGTTTATTTCTTGCATCCACACCACAATAATGTAAACATGAAATCTGTTTTGATTTGAGAAACTTCCAATTGTAAACAGTGGGGTACAAAATAATGTGTTTTTTGTAGAATAAACTTCAAAGTTGAGCTTGTGGTTGTAGCTAACACAAAGTAAACCCACAAGTCTTTTCTGCTGTGAAATTTCAAAAGAAACACAACTTAGCGAACTCTTTTTTTTTTTTTTAATGATATCTGGTACCTTAATCGGCTAAATAAAGCTGTTTTCATAACTGACTTTCAGGTAGGCTTGAACTTCCTCCAGGTAGTCATTTCACCAAATTTCAGGTAGTTTGTTACCGTTTAATTTCTTATATCAGCATTGACTTTTCCAGCTAAAGCTTTTCACTAGCTACAAAACTGTAGAATCCCCTCTATAGTGGAACCAGCTACCAGAGAACTACATGACGGCTCCATCTCTCACTGTCTTCCGCCACCTCCTCAAACCCCCCTGTTTAGACTGCACTTGCAGATCTCTTGATCCACCCCTCCGACTAGCCTGCCCTCAGCACCACGTTACTGGATCCTCAGCTAATACACCACCCCTGCAGTACTAATATGCCATTGTAGATAGAACTTGTTGTAGCCCTAAGTTGTTGCACCCTCTTTCACATTGCATTTTATTATTTGCACTTACTGTAAGCTATACTGTCTTTAAATATTAATCTTGCATTGTAACCCTGTACTAGCCTGTAACACAAATAGGTTGTCTTGGATAATATTTTGGATCTGCCAAATAAATAAATAAATAAATAAATAAAAATAATAATAATAATTGTCATAACCACTTATTTTTAGGACCAAGAGGATGTTGCAATCAATTTTAATTGGACCATAAAATTAGTCGATTTTGGTGGAGTAATTTGATCAGATCCACTCCTCAGTATCTTATGGTGTAATTACAATCTCTGCTCTACACTTAAATGTCACCGAAGACATCAGAGGATCTATACAATGAAAAGCCCTGAAAAAACTCTAGATATATGCAGACAGCATTACCAGCAATGGGGAAAAGGTACACATACTGACCAGGTGTCTAGATAGTATTGGAATGGAACACCAGTTTGTAGGTTCATACCATTATGACACCAATTACATATTATGATGCCATTTTACTATTTGCTGACACCGTTGTAGCTGCCATTACCCCACCACACACAACCACTGCTGTTAAAGATAATTTTGTTTTACGGTAATAAATAAAAGGGGTTTTGTATATATTCATGTTTCATTAATAACTGTGGAGAGGCAGCGGAAATCATTATTCGAGCCAAACTTGAAGTAATCCACTTCTGAGTTTCAATGTACTTCCTGTTCGTTGCTACGCTGTGCTTAGTAACCAGACTGCTGGAACGGGAAGAGTAAAATATGAGCAGCGTAATTGGCATCAGATGCCTGTGTGACCTGTGTTCGGAGTAACCTGGAAGCATTTATATTATGAAAAAGATGTTTAGTTAAGCCAGGCAATGTGGGCTTAATGAGTCTGAACTGAGGAGTATGATGAATATGATTGCTGAAAGCCCTGAAAGCTTCTTCCTGTGTCCTTCCTTCCTTGGTTTTGGGTTACAGATTAACAGACTTCCTGTCCAGCCTATGTATTTACTTTTTTCAGTGATAGTTTTTTTTCGCTCATCATGTATTATTTCAGATGGAGTTTTCGACGTGGTTGTGCCCCTTGCAGCTCCTTTTATAATGGATGGAAGGTAGCGTTGTGTTATTGTTTCACAGTACAGTCTGAAAGCAGGGGAATGCATCCTGGTTTACTGGTTTCATTTTGGTAACATTTCAGCATCCTTAACAGTTTACTGCAGTGCAAAAAACTTGAATCACTGATCATTCCTTTAGGCATAGTTTGTGCAGTCTAATCTTCCAAATCCTAACAAATCTCCATATAGATGTGTTCTCTTCCACTTAATACATCTTGAATCTGAACATCCATATTATCACAACTACACAAAGAAACTGAATGAAAAAGCAGCATTATAATTAAATGCCACAGTTATTTGGACTAATGTAACCCTCGTTTACTTGTTATGTCATTTTCTGTTTCAGTCGACACATGGATCCTGGGGACTTTTGAAGCCACAAGGCTCTCTGGTACAACAGTGTGCAACAAATAAACCCACCGCTAGTGGATGTAAGAAATACCACATAGAACAAACTGCGGGTTTAATGGTTACACAGATTAACTTCTGAGTTTTAGAAAGTCACTAGAATGTGAAACAAAAAATGATATTCAAAGCGATTCTAAACAGCTAAAGGAATACACTAGTTAAGATAACTGTAGTATTTCAGATCAGTAACACGTTCTGACAACAAGTCTTTTTCAGTGTCAATATGGTTTTGAATTCAAACTGTAGGGTGCGGGGAATGAAGATTTTGGGGGCGGTCTTTGCCCCTCCCTGAGAAAAAAGAAAGAAAGAAAGTCATGGAAATTGATAGCTTCAGAGTTGGGTCAGTAAAACTCTGGAAGTGAGAAAAGACTCATTGGATTTTCAATGGTTCAGTTTTCACACAAGCCTCAACCCTTTAGTTTCTCACTGTTCCCAGAGGCCAAGGCAGAATTTATGATTCGCTGAATTAATAATGTGCTTTCAAGCCCAGTGGCCTCAGGATAGAACCCCGGCACCCTTACATATACAGTATTAATCAACTTTAAACAACTCCTTTTCCAGTTTTCCAGATGTTCACAAATGACACTATTTGTTTTCTTTACTGTACTTCTAAAAACCAAACTTTTTGTAGTGTGTATGTTAACCTCAGTCTTAGGACGGAATTATCTAGAGGCAAAAAATGTCTTTCATTTGATAAAAAACAAAAGTGCTTGCTCCGTCCTTTCTGTCAATCATTATTTCTTATTATTTGTTTTTTTAGGAGACATCTTTATCCAAGGTGACTTACTGAGACTAGGGTGTGTGAGCTAAGCCTCAGCTGCAGAGTCACTTACAACAACGTCTCACCCAAAAGACGGAGGACAAGTGACTTGTTCAGGGTCACACGATGAGTCAGTGAGTGAGCCAGGATTTGAACCGGGGACCTCCTCGTTGCAATCCCTTTTCTTTAACCACTGGACTACACAGCCTCCTGTAATACATTGTAATACAAACAATGGAGCTGACCCCCAAACGTGCTGACTTGTGCTGTTCACAGCTATGCAGGAACAGTGCCAGGTTTTCTTAAATACCTACTCGCTATTCCTGGTTTGCACCACAAGGAGGCAAGCTCAATACACTGAAAGACACTTTTATAGTTCAACTTTAAAAGAACCGAGGTATTACAATCTATTTTCTAACTTATTTGCCTGATAAACCTTATCACTAGCCCGCTTTTCATTGATATAAAAATGTACAGTTCATTTTAACTGTATGCACATGCAGTAATTAGAAACACGCTCTATCAGCTGGAATTAAAGTTTAAAAAAACAAGTTAAGGACTCAAGGGCTCAGTGGGAATGTTTCTAGTATAGGAGAGAGTTATAATGCAAAGTGAAAGCATGGTAAAGCAAAGGTATTGTAAATCCAGAGAGGTATGGTAAAGCATATTAAAAACTATGATAAATGCATAGTAAACTATGGTAAATGCATAGTTTTACATTACAATGTAGCTGCATTTCCCACTGTAAAAGCATATCAAATTGTAATAAAAGCATAGTAAAAGCATGGTAAAATATTATATGCATTGTAAAGAATAGCGAGGTAAAGCATATTAAAAAACACAGCAAAGCATGGTAAAATATTGATATGCTGGGTAAACGCATATTAAAAAACACAGCAACTCTGGGTAAACGCATAGAACAAACATTAGAAAACACAATAAAACTGCTACAATATTGTACAAAAACACCATGGTAAACTGTTATAAGGGTATTTAGGGGTTCGTTACTATAATGTTTCAGAGTTTTGGTCTTCTGTGCTCTTTCTGTTTAGCACAGGATGCAAAACAGAAACAGTGATTGCACTAAATAATAAATTATAAATTTCAAAGCTTTTTACACCAATATAAATCCCTCCAGCTGTTAAAATATTCATTTGAAATAGTTTTGAAATGAAAAATAAACACCCTTCTGTACTTAAAAGGGTAGTTTTTTTTTTTTAATTCTCAAAAAACATGTTGTATTTGATAAAGCTTTGACAAAGCCCATTTTGATTTATTCATCCAAGCTCACAGCTCCTGAAACCATTTTCAAGTGTTTGAGGGTCAATTCAGTTTATTCAAATTTATGAAAGCACCCTTTTTCTAAAGAGACTCTTCAAAACACCTCCTTAAAGTTCCGTGAATAGGGCTTATTGTTTCTTGATTTTTTTTTTTTTTTTTTTTTTTTAAACTTGTCATGTGCATAGAAACTTGGAAACACAAGAAATACACTAATAAACCGCCTGTAGGGGGTGTGCCAGTTTGGGGGTTAAATTTCTCCCTGTCAGAACATGTCAGAATGTGGCTGGAGCTGCTGGTTGAAGAAATGATTAATTAGGCTCCAGCCGCAGGTGTATAAAATAGGTGTTCACAGGTGTTAGTTTAAGGTTAGCAGGATTAATGCTGGTGGTAGAGGTGCGTGTTTGTGTTCCGTGCTGTCCCGTCTTATTTACTTTTGTGAATTTTTGTAAAGCTTTTTGTTTTGGCCCTCATGCCATTTATTTTACGTGAAGTGTTTTGTCCATGTTATTTTTGTTTATTTGTGAATTAAAGAACGCGTTAACGCAATTTAACATGCAGCTTTCTGTGTCTCTCTCCCTGCAAATAACATCTGGGCTGTGACCCTACCGTGCCACAGGGTGTCACAGTAGATGTAATCTTTTCACCTCAGGAGATCTGTGCTCAAATACAACTTCGGATCCAGTTTAGCACTAGTGGTCTCAGTTTGGCCTGCATTGGAGAGTTCTGCAAAATTGTGCAGTCATAAAAATGAGTATACAATTTGGTACAGTTAGAAGTGGGAACTTTTGTGTGAAGAAGCCTGATGGTTAGACTGAACTGCACCTAACCCCCAAATAGAGTGTCTCTCTAGAAATGACTTGGCATGATCCCAGACCAACAGGGGAACCCAGCAATCCTGACTAACAAACACAGCACCTTTAACAAGCTGTTAAAAATATACTTTGGTGTGGTACGTTATGATGCAAGGATAGGCGCAGTGCAAACAATTGTGGCTGCAAAATCTAAATCGTTTAACGGCCAGGCAATTATTTTGCACTGCAGCCTATGCAAGCTCAACATGCACAAATAAAGAGTTGCAATCATGATAATGAGGGTTGCAATGAGTGCTGCCTGTGCATCAGGCTATTAAGCGGCTGCACTTACAGCCCAGAGGTGTTGGAGTTAGGAGTACAGAGAGCAGTAGGCGCTGTATGAGATCTGTGGAGCCAAACCAAAAAAAAATGTCACAGGAAGGGCAGCAAAGTCCTCTTGGCGCACAGAAAAGAAAAGAAAAGTTTTCTAAGAAGGAGCGGAGAGTCCTTACAGCTGAGTTCACTCGGCATGAAATTGACTTATTTGGAAAAGCCGCCACATGGTCCTCTATAGTGGAGAAAGTCAACGCTGTCTGTGTTACCAGGAGGACAGTCAACCAGGTGATGAAAAGGTGGTCGGATCTGCGGAGGCGAACAAAAACTAAACTCGCAACACAGCACAGGCATGCAGCAGGAACAGGAGGAGGGCTGCCATCCACATCACAGCTGATACCAAAGGCTTTCCTGCCTCTCCTCAATAAGAACCAAGTGTCGCCGCATCAGGAAGTGTACCACAGCAGCCACCCTGAGGCCAATGACAGGTCTCTGCAGGTGTGTGCTTTTATACAGCTCTTAATTACTCGCTTCTACAATGGTTTGCACCTTGTAAGAGGAGGTGCACTTTTTTGTAAGGTCATCAATTGCCCAACTGCAAGGCAAAATCCTTACAACTCATTTTTAATGTTTGCGTCCGTTTAGTATTCTAGATCCACGCCCAGTTCCATGCTCTTTTCCTCATTTGAATATATTTCAATATAATTTAAATGGATTCATGATGGCATAGTGCTAATTTGATAATGGCTGCAGAATACCAGGTGAAAATGACTATTTATATACACCACATTTGTAGTGACTGCTAAAGTCCCACTTTGATTTATTGTCCATTATTCCTGTTTTATTTAGGAAGGGACTGTGGAAAGATCTCCCACTCAGCACAACACAGAAGAAAAATAAAATGCTGTACTTCACTTTAGGTGAAAATAAGTCACTTTGGATAAACGCATCTTCTAATTGACGAATTAATAAAGTAATGAATAAAATGCAATAAATAAATAAATAAATAAAAAGTGCATGCAGCCAGTGCCCTCTGCTGGTGAAAGTACTTATCACATGCACTGTAAGAGTACAAAACAAGATCTTCACCCTAGAAACTATACTGATGAATGAACAATGAAAACGCAACTGTAAGTTTTACATCAATAGTTAATTGGGCACATACATAATGTATTTATATTTTAAATAGTGAGCAGGTAGGTTTGATGATTGTTGGAGTAGTATTGTTCCTTGGGATAACAAAAGTCATGTGATTTCATAAAAACGCCAGGTGCTCAGTGTTTGGTATTTGAGTTGAGTTAAAATTGCCAAAATGAGTTGATTAAGAGTCTGTATAAATAGCCATTCGAAAAGACATGATTTTAATTAACGCAAAAACAACGAAAGATACGACCACCACTTGAGTAATGAAGATCGCCTGGTTGCTATCAGCAAGGCGGTCTCTGTGAGAGAAGTTGCCTGGAGAATGAGATATTCTGCTTCAACAATTAGCAGACTAGTCCAGAGAAACTGTGGTGGATTATCTAATGGAAGTTGGTAGTGAGTTCCAAAGAAAAGGAGCAACACAGCTAAAACTACGCCCTCCGAGCGTAACACATTTTGGAAGCATGCATTTTACCAATCCAGAGTTAGAGGATCTAAGAAGATGCCTCCCAGGGATGTAAGGGCTATGAAGGTCCATTCTATAACTAGGACCCTGTGTTCTGTCCACCTGATACCCTTGCTGCTGCGTTTTATCTGCAATCAACTTAAAGAACAAGCAGGAAGATTAAGAAAAGCATTACAATAATCAAAATGAGACATAACAAATGCATGAACGAGAATCTCAACTTCCCTCGGGTGCAGAAAATGACACGCTTTCGTAGTCAAGGTGAGCTGTGGACTAACAAAGAGGCATCTACAGGCAGTCATCAAAACAGCATGAAAACCCAGTAAAAGATCAAAGCTGGGTATTAGATCCAGTAATCAATAGTTCTGTTTTACTAGCAACCAGTTTCAAAAAATGATTTTACATTCAGGTTTGAATACCTGCCAAACAAGCAGATAGAACCGTATCAGTGTTAGAATTTCAGGTCATGCCCGATATTAACTTTGTAATGTTTTCATTTTGACAGTGTGTCAATTTTCATACTGAAAACATATCATGATTCTTTGATCTGTATTTTTTTTTTTTTTTTGTGATTTTGTTTAATAGCTATGTTTAAAATATTTAATTAAATCCATTAGACTTGATACATTTCTTTTGCGCATCAGTATATATACACAAACCTTTAGAGGGCTAGAAAAAACACAGTTTATGTCTTGCTATTGTTTTTGACAACATTAATTGGGTAATTAATATAGTAATCTCAAATATTGTTATTACTAATACAATCATAATAATAATTTAATTTAAAATGTAACATTGTACTTGATGTCCACTACATTAAGGCTTCATTCACTAAAGGTTAGGCCTAAATGAATCAGTCAAAAGGTTATTAAGAAATAACGTTAAATAAAACAGGTTTCCTAAAATAAGACAAAACAAAAAGGACTATGCTAATAAAATAGGGTGAATTCACAAATTATTTTAATTCACGATGGGCCATGTAGGCAGTAAACTGTGCATGTACTGTATATGAACCTTAAACTAATTACCAGTGAAAACCCTACAGCACAATAACAAGCAAGCACTAGAATTAACCACTGAACCGTTATTTGTTTCACAAATGTAATTGCTGTATAGCAAAGGTACTATAATGGATATAGTGACTTTGACTAATGAGCAATAACCAGATTGAGAAGGAAATGGGTACCCAGCAAGACCTGTCTGCTTTAGCAGTGTGCAACCTGCATGCTATCAAGGTGGTGAATACCACTTGCAAGTGCTAACAGTGCCTTTCTTTCTTCCCCCAAACAGTGTACCTCCCACAGTCCCCAGCCTGCCATACCTGGGGGGAAGGCCGCAGTGGAGTGGAAACCTGGGCCTGCTCATTCATCATGTGTCAGACAGCAGGCACAGTTCAGTGAAGAGAAACACAGCCAGACCCCTGCTTTACATTCAAAGGACGAAGGTTAAGTGGCTTAACCCTTTAGTGGCTGTTGGACACAGTTATGTACAGGGGTTATAGTGGAGATGTAGGTGCTCACACATTTTATATACATCTGTGCAATTATCATAAAACTTGGGTAAGACATGTATTGGCATATAAGGATATGCTTTGCTATATGTCTCTAGGTCTGTTTGATCTGATCTTACATATTTTACACAGTATGTACCAGAGCAGTGTGTACTGTGGCTGAACTGTTGGACACAGTGATCTGCTGTTTTCAAGATACTAGTGGCTACAATTATGTATTTACAGTCACGACTGGGGATACTAACAAACTAGTTTCTTTTTTGTCCTTGTAGCACAACTGAAACCATCAGTAGTTTATAACTTTGCTGAAAACAAGAAAACATTTCTGAAGACTCTGATAGCCATGCTTTACATTAGCATTGGGTGTTAATTACATTTTCAGTTTTGATTGTCAAGACCGATAATCAGCCAAACCAACGAAATGGAACTACATTAATTACAGTTTGGATTCTGTACACCAAGAGAATTGGACTAGACTGGTATGGACGTGCAGTAACATGTTATTGAGAGTAGCAGAATCTATATCACAGTGATCAACTGGTGTGTGATTAGTAGGGATTTCAAAGACGATGTGTTAGGATCCGGCTGCCCGAATTTCTAGATCACACTTACATTTCAGCTCATGAAATTATGAAGAAAGCTACATGTTGGAAAATGGATTTGACCACATTACGCATTGACATTTTGACATTTCAACACAGAAGAAAAGAGCTCAGGGCATTGTTAACAACCACAAATGTTATTTTTCACGACAAAGTCGTTGCAGCCTTAATGTATACTACCTACAAAATACATATTTATTTGTGGTAACTTTTATGTTACAAGCCTGTATTAATATTATCTTATAGACGTTGCTTGCTTGCTGTGGGTAGGCACATTGCCTCAAAGTCGTCTTTAAACAGGTTTCAAGAGAGAACTTAGCTACTGGCTACTTTTGCAGAATGGTACACAGTATTCATGAAAAATGTAATACTGAATGTCACTGTGGAGGATTCTCTGCAGCTATAGCATGTTTACTCAAATCAGCAAAAAATGACCTTAAAACAATGAAGGATGATGCAACTGCACAAAAAAAGAAGTATATGTCAGTCCTATAAGGTCGCCATGTAAAAAATATTCCTAAAACCTTTAGCCAGGGAGCCACATTTTGTTTACACGACTTTCCCTGACCTTGATCCCGAGGATTTTACTCATTATCTATAATTGCTGCTGCGTGTGTCATTATTTATGCCTGACATCCCGACGTTAAATGGCTATGTGCTACTAAATTGGATATGATAGTCATATCAGTTAACCGAGGTCTTTTCACAACATATGCGATAGAAGTGTTTTACCGAATATATTTCCAGCATTTTCATTACACACACGATAAATACATTTCATTACGACATTATTATATACGGACCACATTTTATTTGAACATTTCAACTTCCCTAACGCGTTTGCTGCTTTATATTTGGAATTCACACCGCCTCTCAATATTTCTCTCAATATCTCTCAATAAGACTGATTATTCTTTTATTATTACATACTGCTGAATACACAACACAGTGAAAAAAAAAATCATCTCTTTAGTGATTGGAAATATTGAACATATAAGTCACTTCAGATCAAGGCTGAAGGTCAGGAAATTGCAGCAGACATAAAGCTAAATATACAATTTCTCAAGAACTGGCAATCACGATTTCAACCCTATTTGAATTGACAGTTCAACCACTTTAATTCAAAGAAGCTCTGTTTAAGAGAATCAACATGTGCCATAGGACGTCTTGTCTTGTTCTTCATTTCCATTGCTGGCTCTAAGGATAATTAGGCACACGTTTCACTACACTGAAATTGTACAGGTCGCCGCTTGTGGACGCGACTGGAAGGAAACGATTTGCCCTGTGGAATTAGCTAGCTGATTACCGAGTTTACTTGATCAGAAATGGTTTCAGAATGGCACAAAAAACACAAAGTCTTTCTGTTCCGATCAAAACACGAACACATGGCAATCACAATGACAGCGCAATATACTGTTGAAGATTCAAACTGAATGGATTTGGATAACCTACAGAGCAAATATTGGTTTCCAAAAAAATATAAATCCAATTCCCACTTTTGTTAAGGATAGTTGTTTATATATTACGGGTAGTAAAGCAATAGCACGTTTGTCGATATTAGTATTTTCAATTAATATATAGGCCTAAATATGTTTTTAGTGAAATTATATATTTTTTATATATCCCAATGTTCGGATTTATTTTATTGATTATTGATTGGTTGATGGATTTTTGTATTTATTACGTTTTTGTAAAGAACACCTGCCAGCAGTTGAATGTATATAGTTATTTATTTGTTTATATGAGTGGTAATAGAATAGCCTTGTATAGCCTACATAAACCTATAAAGCGTCAATATTTTTTAGTGTTACACTTATTATTACATTATCATTACTATATTATTATTATTATTATTATTATTATTATTATTAGTAGTAGTCGTAGTAGTAGTAGTAGTATTACTACTACTAATAATAATGCTAATAATAAATGGGACTATCCATCAATTAACAACATCGACAAACACACGTGCCATTACTTTGCTACACGTAATATGCAAATAGAAAATAGAAATATTTCATGGAAAACAAAATAAAAGACTGTTTTTATTTTTAAATAAACAATTGTCAAATACAGCAAATCAGCACTTTTATATTTTTCTATGAATAAATTATGAATGTATTAATAATGGACATGGTTTTAGAAAATGGTCCTGTTATTTTAATCGTGTTATTACAGCGGACAGGAAGCCTTCAAATCACCGTCCCTTATAAAAAGCAAATACATTTTGTGAATATCAAATCCTTGTTAAAAATAATGCACTGACCGTCAGTCTTATTTACATATGCATTATTAAACATGTTCTTAAACACGCAGGTGTCTGGAAGGGGTACAATATAATTTTCAATATAAGTGTATTTTATGCAAATCTTCCACCAAAATGCGCAGCAATCGACTAATATTAATGTGTCCCGAGACTGCACAGTATACTTGAAACTAAGGACTTAAGCGTCGTTGGCAGCCAATTCTGTGACAGTGAAGTGATTAACAGAACTCTTATTCTCTTGAACGTGTGAGTGAATTGATTTTCATCAGCGCCTGCCGTATAGGCAGAGTGAGACTCGTGTTTCGAGCCCGTGTCAATCATTCAATAAACAGGAATACTAATATTGCAGGGTTTTTTTTTTTTTTTTTTTAAGAAATATTAAGGGTTTCCCAAAAAAGCATTTATTTCCGTAAAATACAACATAAACTGGATACGTCAAAGTCTGAGAATACATGCCGACGAAAAATTTTACGTTGTGCAAACCTTTTCATAACATGAAATACTTATATGTAATAGACAGAAATGTTGTGTGTGTGTGTTGTGTGTGTGTGTGTGTGTGTGTGTGTGTGTGTATGTATATATATGATATATAATATATATATATATATATTTGGGTTTACAATTTATTAAATTTAATGTAAATACGTTTCTAAAAATTGCGATGTAAATAAATTATAAATAAAGCACACGTAAGATAGATTTATTTTAATATTTATTTCGTGTGCATTCTAAAACAATTAAAATAATAATAACACAAAAAATAAAAACGTGTTTAAATTCCATGGCTTAAGATGTATATATAATTCTTAAACAATTGGTTTCACCGTGTTTTTTATTTATTTATTTATTTATTTATATGTGTTTAAATTACATAGGCTATATACCATTAGCAGAATATTCCAAATTATAACAGGAATGCTGGCAAAGTGAAACTTTTAAATCAAATCAAATTTAAAAACATATCCGTTTGGGTAAGCTTATTTTTGAGCTGGATTGCCTGGCCATCGGCTTCCTGTTTATGTTATTGTTTCTATTGTAAAGCACCCTGGGATGCTTCGCATGATAAGAGCTATATAATAGTAAGTTGTATTGTATAATAATAATAATAATAATAATAATAATAATAATAATAATAATAATAATAATAATAAACAACTATTTGCTTTAACTTTATACATCATACTTCTAATTTTGAACCGCTGTTGACTTCTCCCCTCTCCATTTTGCATCACATTGACAGACCATTCTATCAGAGGGGCCGTTCCTTTTTAAACTGTACTCCCAGGGATGCTTAGTTTTTGTTCACAAAACAACGTGTATTAAGTATTAAACATGATTGTGGGACTCTGTCAGTCTCAATGACAGAATTGATTTTTCTGGACAAGCACGTGATGTGTATTTGTGTGTATGTAACCTGATCTGGAGAAGCTATCTGAACCAGTGCCAAACCAGAAGGGAAAATATCTTTCTCTAGGTTATTTACACCTTAGAAATTACTGACCAAATTCTATTGAAAGGATGAAACAAGAAGCTGACAAAACGTAATCCATGACTGTAAAACAAAAAACATAATTTTTCAAAACCTAATTTAATAATAAAAGTAAACACATTTGAATGATTAACTTGCCAAGATCCTCACATTAGTTATGAGTCAGACTTGGACTAATGCACTTCTGTAACGAATGGCTAACACAAAGGGGCCCCCTCTAGACCACTACAGTTACTTGTTCAAATATGTTATTGTTGAATGTTTGTAAAACCTTATAGGGATAAAAAAAAAAAAATTAAAAAAAAAAAAAACCTTAGGAAAAATTGGCTGAGTGAAGTCCAGAAAACAAAGAGTAAAACAATTAAGGGAAAGGGCTGCGGAAGTAAATTTGGGGTCATATACTGTAAACACTTGCATGTTCAGCAAACCAGACATTGTTCTCTTCATTTAGGGGTATGGGAAAGATGTTACACAAGTGCACGTTTGCATCGTCTGTAATTGTACCCACTCTGCTTTAGTTTAGGCAGTGAAGTGTACGCAGGTTCTGTACACCTTAAAGCAACCAAGTCCTGGTATGAAATATCAGTTATCTTATCAATGTATTCCTCTTGTCAAGATTCACTTTGCATGATTTTATGTCAGTCATCACAGCCTGGCGACTTTTTCAAACACTGTAGTTTAAAAGCACCCCTGTGGCATCACATTATCATAACGCTACTCTTATGTTGTGATGTGCAATATCGATATTTTAATGATATCGATATAATTTGTGTTTTGTGTCAGTTAACCTTTCCCTGCCAAATCAGTTCATGTGCAGAATGTGCCTGATCCCGACTGAAAGATTGACAAGCAATTGAGCTCAGGCACAGCTGCATAAGAGGCAGGAACCTCTCACTCGGGGTTGGGTTGTTCAGAGGAGGAACGCACGTCAAACAGAAATATAAACAATCGCTACTCGTGCTGGATTTGGACCAGCACGCTACTTGTTTGTTTATTGTCTGCCTGTTTTGGCCACCGTGCCGTTTTCTTCTTGTGAAAGTCTTATGTTTTGTTTAAACGTTTTATTTGTTAATTTATAAAATAAATGCGCATCAGCGCTTCGATCCGCAGTAGTGTCTGTCACTTCCTGGTCTGACGTTACCACAAGCCACCCTGTTCACACACACTAAAGTACTGTTTAACTATTTCTTTCCATTGACTTGCGTTTAGGTACCAAACGCTACTTGCATGCTGCATTAAATTTGGCACAATGACCATTTGGAAAGTGTTGACTGGGTTGTGCCAATTTCTGCATCCCGCCTTATTTTTTGATATGCTCACAAGTCAGCGTCTTATTCAACTTTGTCCATGCGTTTACTTGCTATTGTTCGTTTATTAATTGCATGCAGTGAAGTTTTGAGGTGGATGATGATGGAACTGTAAAACACCTTGTAAAAAGCAAAGCACCGCTAAGTTAAAGTAAGTTAATGCTTTTCATATTTAAATCTGTTAACGTTGGTGTTATGTTAATGTTTAGAATTGAATGCATAGATTTTATATTGCAGTTATGTGGTTATATTTTTCTGTGTTTTGGAAGACTTCTATATTATCGATATCAAAACAATAATCGATAACATTTTCCTACCGTTGGCCACCACTACTCTTATGTGTGTGCTCTTTCATCATTTACCATGCTTACCAACTACTCCAGCAAAGCCTTCTTCAACAAATGGGTCCGTTTCTGAAAATAAAACAGAGAGAGGTGGTTTGCAAAAGCTGCAATTAATTTCTAAAAACCACTTCACCCCACATTCAGAATTCAGGCATCAAAGCTAGTTAATAAGCCTGGTAGATGATGATCCAAGAGAAACAGTAGCTGAAAATTACACAAAGCAGGATATTAAACAGGTGAGCAATATGAAAATGTAGTGTAAAGTATCCATGAGGCAACATACACCGTGTTTGTTCCATAACCCTTAAGATATTGTAATGTATTTACCACTTCTTAAAAATGATTTTATTCATTGACTTTCGTCAGAGTAAAGCAAAACTTTCTGCCAACACCATCTATAATCAGTCACTATGTCATTATGTTCTGGTTTCCCTAAAGTCTGGTTACAGAAAGTAACAAATGTTCTCGACTTCGGCAAAGGTTGCTACCCATGGTTTCCAATGTAACTGTGAAACATCTGCTTTACATTCCATCTGTCCACTGACATCATTTAAAGAGACAAGGTCTATTCCCTGAAAAGGGAACCTTTAAAATTGTATTAGGAATAAAAAGCAGAATTCACAACCATTTTAATAAGTTTCATTACAACTAAAACAAGTTCAATTCAGGTGCAAATGACATCGTTTTTAGCAGCAGTTTTAATTCTGGAGAAGCTTGACAATGGCACAGTGGAATTTGGAAGGGCATTCCAGAACCCAAGGCTAAGAACGTACAGTGACGCAACGATAAGGACTGATGGTCAGAGCAGCTCTGTGGAGACCTCCCAGCCCAGGTCTTTTACGAGCGCAGACTGACACAGAGGTAGAGCAGACTGACACAGAGGTAGAGTGAATGCAGAACCTTATAGATGTGAACGACAATAAAATAGGACCTTCTGCCGCTTAGTGGTTTAAGAGAAGAGGGACTAAGGTTGTCATAAGTAGAACCCCAATTCCAGTCACTCAATACAATCCTACAAGGACATTTTTGTACAGACTCAAGTCCTAGTATTGTATTTATGAAATGGGTCCCAGACAAAATTTACTGTAAAGTAGGTCTTACCAAACTCTTGTCAAGATGTAAAACAACATTCGGAGGGGCCTCTCTAAAAGAACAAAAAATAAACCCAAAATGTTTTCTTGCTTTACTGTAAACATATTAGGCGTGGTGTGACCAGAACAATGAGTCTGTTTCTGTATTTACAATGATTTTATATAATGTAATGTCATCTGAAAACATAATAATACATTCTGAAAAATGTATAGTGGCCAAATCATTAACATACAAATTAAACAACAAAAGGGCCCAAAACAGACTCTTGAGGAACACCAGATATCACTGGTAACTTAGAAGAAGGTTGTCCTTGGACACCAACACTTTGCCAATACCCCATGACGTAAGAAAACCAGCCTTCACCAAACCCGTATTTACAATGTTTTGATAAAAGGACATTTGGAATGGAGTCAAAGGCTCTGGCAAGGTAAGAACAATACAGCCGCTGTACCGTAACTGGAATCAAAAGTGCATTCCCTGCTCCTGAATTAGTTCAAAAGCCAAACTGCGATTTCATTGAAATCTGGTTCAAGGAAACATAATTTTCACAAAAACTATACACAACCTTAGAGACAAAAGTGAAATTGTGCCTATAATTAGAAACCAATCCTGAATCCTTTGTGGATTGGACTCATGATTATTTCCATTGTGGTGGGACCACTCCCTAACTTAGGGACAGATTGAACAACAAAGAAAGATGTAGAGCAATGGTTTGAGCAGTGCACCTATGCATTGTAGCAGAGATGCCATCTGGGCCAGTAGCACCGTGACTTAAGTTTAAGTAATATGTCCACAACCTGGACTGGGGAGCAGCGTACATCTTCTAATAAAGACTGTGGCAAGGATGTACCAGAATCAGAGTATCAACTGGATTGAAACAAGAAGCAAAAAAGGTATTGAAAAGATTGGTTTGTGTCTGGTGAGACTTGGCCATCTGATATACAACAAGGCACTGTTCCCTTACCAGAGCCAGTCTTTATCATAGACCAACACCTCTTAGGATTTGAAAGGTTTTGAGGAATACTTTCTCATTCAGTTTTGGTTTCCCTTAGCAACTACTGGCTTGTTCATTTTGACTTCTTGTATTGTTAAGCTTAGTTCACATCTATTGGACAGTAAATAATAAACAAAAACAAATGGTCCAAATTTACGTTATTATCCACCAAAACCATCCAATACTTTGCACCGACGAAAGCAACCAACTGCAACCTGCAACTTCAAACTCTGCCAATCACAGCCTGTTAGCTCAACTGGAGCTCGGACAGTATCTTAGAACAACAACAAACCGAGACATGGACAATTCAGTAATATTGCTCCACTCAGATATCTGGCCCCCCCGCCCCGCCCCGCCACGCCACAAGCTCCGCAACATGTTTCTTTATCCATTTTTGTCTTTTCAAAATAAATCTATCCCACTTCTTTCACCATATGTGACCGGGTAGCGTAGGCAATGAGACTCAGAGACCAGAAAGCTGCAGTTTACGCACTCAAGCACTTTATTTATACAAAACAACAAACAGCCATGATCACCCATTTTATAGACCTTTGATGTGTTTTTGCATATTGCAGAAGCCCTGCCAAGGTACCTTTAAAAGGACATTCACATGAACTGTTTGAAACATGAACAAATCTTCCCACGGTCCTTCACATTACCCATGGGCATTTAAAAATTAAACATGGCACATGTAATCCTGCCGCATTCATTAAATGTCTTCAAAAGGTAAGGTGACCATTTGTTTTTGCAGATTTAGCTGCATAACTATAACTGCATACTGTACAGGGTCTTTATATTCTACTGGTCTTGCTTTAAAACTTAGTTTCCTATCCACTTTGGCTATCTGGGACCCTGTGATTATATTTTAAAACATTCCTAGTGTGTTAGCTAGTCTGTCTAAAGGGATTCTTCCATTAACTGGATCTTCCTGACCCTCAAGTATTTCTGATATCTGTTGTGGGTCCAGGCCTTGGACAGCCAACTCACCACTCTCACACTTTCACAAAATCTAAATACAATGCTTGGGGAAGATGATGGATCACATCACATAATACTGTATTACAATATCTCCTTAGAGGTTTGAGAATAAAGCTCAGCTGAATACCCCTGCTCATTGTAGTGGCTGCATAGTGACGAGCTACAGCAGGAATGAGAAGTGATATGGGTGACACATAGCACCGGTTGTAATTTCAATGCAGAACTTGTATGATAAGTTAATATGTGCAGTTGGCTAGAGGACAGTGAAACAAAGCTGAGCTCAGAAGACACTGGAAAAAACAGATGTATTGCAATGTTCTGAAATTTGGTGTTTTGATTGCCCGAATGTGCCTTATGGTTTATAATATTTTGTTCTTTGAAGTTATCTGGTTTCACAGACCCAGATTTGAACTAATAGGACTACCTAATGGTACCCTATGTATTCCAAGATAACACACTATCACAGTAAAGACACTAGGAGACACTGCTGCCTCAATCCCCTTTGCAGAAGGATCAATGGAACCCATCTCCAATCTTAATACAGCCCTGCTTTAGACTTGAATCCAGATTCAGTCAATCCCAGAACATGGACTGATCACACAACCTGGTGATCAGAAGACCTCCAAGATGACCATGTGGGCACTTGCTTGGTCATTAATATATCATCAAAACACTCAAGTCAACAAACGTTTCAGATAATGCCTTCATCAGAGTCCTTGATATGTTGTTTCACAAAAATGCCATTGTATCTATGAGCTAGAGTTTGCTCACTATGTACTGAAGTACATCTCAAGTTACCAAAAGTTCAAGTAGCTTAGATGGTAGGCAAAGAACTGGAGCTTCATGTGTGAAGCACATAAAACTATACAGTCGATATCTGTGGTTACTAGTCAAAGCAAAGGCCCGCCAACTGTTACGAGTATCATAGCTCATTAGAAAAGTCAAAGGCATTCAGATTATATATATATATATATATATATATAAATTTAGAGTGCCAAATTATTTTTAATAAAAAATAATTTCTCCCAAAGCTTCTCTCAAGCTCTCTCCTTGTAGCTCGCATGGCTATCATACAATTCATTAAAATGTTTACAAAATCTATTTGCCGTTGTTTATTTTCACCAGCAAAACCATTAACACTTGGTACTGTTTCCCCTGTAGTGCTTTCACAGTAGTAAACAGGCATGCATACTGTAATCTATTTGATAAATGTCAACTAAAATAATGTAATCAGCTGAAAGCAATTTGCATGTCTTTGGTCCTGCCAGAGGCTTATGATTTTCCTTCATTCATCTATCATGAAATGCTGTTGTTAGCCAAGATACACAATGCTCTGAAATTGCTGACATATGGAGACATAAGTACAAAAAAACCCCCAAAAAATGCCGCCATTTCTCCTTGTCTGCACATGAAATAAACTTTTGTTTAGTTAAAGGCCAGAGTATTTACAGCTATTAAGAACAATGCTTTTGAGGGTAGTTCCTACATAATGTGTCATTTCCTTAAGTTTATTAAAGAGGATTTCTGGAAAGAATATGAATTCACGCAGTATTGTAATCTTAAACAAGTGTACCTGTTCTCAACATTGTGATGTGTGTTTTCAAAACTCTCAATTATATGTCATCAATTTTAGAAAATGAAGGGCAAACAGTAAAACTAGTTTGCAATTAAATGGGATTTCAAAATGAACTAAAACACATGGCTTACGGAATCAGTGAGTAGCTTCAGATCGAATTTGATCACTATGTTACAGTATTTGCAACAATTCCGAGTGGTTCTGTTGTTCTAATATTGAGTGGTTATCTGATTTGACCTGCTTTAAACTTGCTTGGAGTTTGTCTGGAGAATCCTAAGGGCTGAACAGCCTCCCTCATTCCATTCAAATCATGTGACAATGCGACCTTTCAACTCAGCTAGCCCCACCTGCCCTGCAAACACATTACTGTCCCTCCTTTTTGGTACAGTTTTCCAATAATGACAGAGGGTTTTCAGAAGCGTCTTTTTGATTAGCTGTAAATCTGACTGGTGGAAGACATGATCAACACCTACCATGTCTGCTTGCCGTCTTAAGATATCCACCTACACTCAAGTCAGACTATTTCAGCTGGTCAGAAACAAAAAATACAGTACATGGATTATTATTGCATGAAGCAGCAAAGCTTGAGTCTGTTGCACAATTAAGAGGTTTAAATGACATTTCAATGAAGAACCTCCAAAAGGTGAGTGCTGTATTACCGTATTTGGTGATCTCCTCACAAATCAAAACACCAAAAAAGAGGCATATTTCCAAGCACTACATATTAACAATGCACCCAAAAAATAAATAAATATAAATAAATAAATAAATAAATAAATTAATCTAGACAAGAGGCATTAGGCATTGAGAGAGGGAACAATGCAACCCAGATGATACAAAGACTATGGTAATAAGTTAACAGCATACTGTATTGACTATATTAAAATTGTAAAAAACATTTAGCCATAACTGATCATCACAAGCAACAGTAAACCATATGCCCCCTTACCGACAACATGTTATGTGGCACATGTTAGCAAAATGTATGGCACTGGTTTTGATTAAAAGGAGGGGCAACCTCATTAAAAAGATTTTTTTAAAGAAGTTTGGTAGAAAACATGTAGTGGAATTAGCCAACAGACTCTATAGTTATATGCCAAGCTTTGTTTATGCATGAGTGAATTACATAAATACACCATAATCACTTCATGGCCCTTGCTCAAACAGCATGTTTCAAGAGACACACAATCATTGACAAGCACAGACTTATTTTTTTCTTTTTATTTGAGTCCAGCTCACGCGGCTGTATTTGTCCATGGACAGGCACTGGAAATAAGCAGAGAGAATGTCACTCCCACCCCCGCTCCTCTCATCCCAGCAGCTCCTTGGTTTTTGTGGTCAGCTGCTTGTCCATGTCGGCAGCAACACCATCCACCATTTGCTGGATCTGTAAAAGGAAATTTGAAGGATATTTCCTGTCATCAACTCTGATTATACATTTCTAATAATAATCTCTCATTTTTTTTGCCCTGTTTTTTTTTTTTTATTCTCTCTATTTCTATCCCCAGTGGAGGGGCTATACATTTGTTCATATGTTTGTTCCGTGTATTTTTTTTATTTTCATTTAGCTAGAAAACCATTTTGTGATGAAACTTGCTCTGAACATTCTTTAGCACATGTTACTGTGAGTATTAACATATCAGGGTACACGTAGGCTCCATGTCCTTCTTTGTGTATGCATGTATGTACAGTATACAACCAATGCAGAAAGCTACAGCTCACCATGAACCATGCACCGTCCTTTACCTGCTTCTCTATTAGCTTGATGGTGTCTTCAGAAACAGTGTCCTTCGATCTCTTGGCCTGGTTCACAGCGTTTGTTCGCACTTTTCTCAGGGATTCCTTAGCCTTGTTTGTGAACTGTTTGGCAAGCTTGGCAAGCTTTTCCCTGTGTTCTCTTGTAACTCTGTTAAACACATACAGGCACAGCTCATTAAAGACCTTGGCACCGGAAAACAGCTCCAAGCATTTGCGATGAAATACTTGACTCTTATTACTTCCCAGAAATGTGCCCTGCAGTTGCTTTTTTAATGTAATAATATGCACTGTATATCCTCTGGCCTTTGCTCATATACAAAGGACACCAAGGTCATAGCCTGAAGCCATATTCCCTTGTATTGTGATCTGTCTGATCTCAGAAACTAAGCAAGACTAGACCTCACTGGAACTCAGACTTCAACTGAATACCAGGGGCTGTACGTTGTGGTGTTGGTTTCTCAATATGGGGGCTGTATGAGATGCTGTCCTTCAGCTAAAATGTTAAACGAATGTCCATTCTGGGACAAAGGATGACATTCACAAAACCATTAGTCCCCAGGTGACGGGGACAGGGGACGACCCTCATGTTGCAAAACTAGAAATAAAATAACTGAATACCAAATAGCGCTATGGGTGTTTTACTTCTTTAAAAAACTGGTGCTAATGACACTTTGGAGTGTATAGCTTTGTGAATTCTCCCAGTATCTCCCACGGCACACACATAATAGCAGATTAAACAAGTATTACAAATGATGACAATACAGATTATATAAATAGTCCCCTTAAACATTGGTCAACCAAGGTAAAATTGGTGTGCAGCCCATTGAAGGAACTAACAAAAGAAATCTTACCTAATATGAACTAACATCATTTTATAGGGTTTCATTTTTTGTAGCAATTCAGGAGCAAAAAGTTGTCCATTTAAAGCCTGGATTTTATTTTTTGCATAAAACCAACAGATGCTTTATTCTGTGCGTCTTTCACATAACAAAATGCGAGACCAACAAATTGATGGTAACTGACATTAGTTAAATTGGAGCCATCTCCCTGGCTCCAGCTCAGGTCAACCAAGGCTCAACTTCTGGCTAAGTGGCACCAACACTTTGGATCTCATTGCTTCAAGATAACAGATAACTGTTCTAATTCTGTGCTCCCAACTAAAAACACACACGTTTACTCTGACTTATAAAAACACATGCTTACTCTGACTAATGGCATGCAAGCCTGATGGCCTTGATGAAGTCTGGGCAGGATGGGTTTGTTTTTTGGCGTTTTATTTATTTATTTGATAGATTTTGATGGGTTTTCTCATGACATTATTTATTGTTTGAGTATAGTTTTATTGTGAGGTGCCTTGGAATCCTTTCTAATGAAATATCCTTTATACAGTAAGTGTATTTTTTTCTATTATGACTAATACTATTTCAGTACTTGTTTTAATTAGCACTGCTATACCCCTTTGCAGCCAGACAGACACTAGTGGCTGAATGTAAAACTAAAGACTCAACAATTAGGATTTCCAGACACATGCAGTACACACCATCTGTTTACTGACGGCATTAACTGAAATGATTCATTCAAGGCTAATCAAACAAGTCACACTCATTCGAAATGCTAATTGTTCTTGTGAACGATTGCTGGAGATTGGAATTTATCTTCGTTTGATACAAAACAGCTGCGGTGTTCTTGTTTGAAAACAGAAACATTAAGTTTTAGTAGATATTCTAAAAATACATCAGCTATATTATCAGACACGAGGAGTCAGAGATGAGAATTTAGCAAGCTGAAGTGTTTCAGTTATGTTGTATTATATGTCAAAACTGGATTTCAATGATAAAGCATTCACATTGTTACAAGCTAATACAGGCCTACAGTTTGTGATGACAAATGGATATCCAGCTGTCTGCTGTATAAACGTTTGGTCCCAATTTATTTGGGTTAAAGTTTAACATTATACACGTAGGTGCAGACCATGAAAATTGTGTTTTTGCAACTTCAGTCTTTTAATATAATTGAGCTTGACAGCAACCCACCGTGCAGTGCAGTTTTTAAAAAAAGCCTTTTATTGACGGCTAATTTTCAAATAATAAAAAAAAACATGAACACATGTTTGAAATGTCTCTGTTTTCTTTTTTGATATTTTTTAAAGGGTTTAACTATTACCATACCAATAGATATATCTGTATAATAATGGAACACAATGCTAAAATAGTATAATTATGCACCAGGTTAAGAGTGGAATTAAACAGCTATACATCATTATAAGCACTAAACAATTTCTAATTAACATGACAATAAAATATAGGTCTGCTTAATTATTATCAATGCAAGTAAACCTCAGAGCTTAAAACAAGGCTTTAAAAGTTTCTTGCTAGTCACTCTTCATTTTTCAGAAGATTGTTGGAAGATTACCAAGGCTGCATGAGCAGCAGAGGGACTTCAAAGTTTCAGGTGGATCCACAATGGGGTTGAATGGATACAGTTTTTAAACTTTCAATGTCAAGAAAAGGGACAAGAAGAGTGCAAGACAGTTGTGTTGTGCAGATCCAATACATACGGGCAATAATAATTACAATTAGTTTTGGGAAACCATCTACTTAAATTGTGTGGCTAAAAATATACATATTTATCCAGATTCTACTGAAAAAAACATAAACAACACATTTTTAATTCCATGTTTACGTGCAAACTATATGAATATTGCTGGAATTTGTGCAAGAATGCCGCAGCATAAACATATTCTCAACACAAAGAATTCCAAATGGAATCATGGAATTCTACACATGCTATTTGGGAATAAAGATATTAGCCATATTAAATTTATTCGGAATACAGAGTTTGCATCGGAATACAGAGTTTGCATGACTGAAATATCGAAGTCCTATTATACTCATTGCATGCATAACAAAAAAAAAAAACACACCACACACACACACAATTAATTAAATAAAGAGGTGAGAAAAACATGTCTCCTACCTAACTTTCAAGAAAAACTGTTGCTTGGCTTCAAAGTGGCGACATGTAATTACTCACTTAGGAATTGGCACCCTGACCACAGCTCCATCCACCTCGGGGTTCAGGTTCATTCCGCTCTCCCTGATGGCCTTAGTGGCGGCTGCTGTAGCCTACAAGCCAGATCAAAAGGTACAGGGCATTAGTAAAATAATTACTACCATCTGCTACAAGAGGGGGCCTTGGCTGTCTAACCCAGGTTGCCAGAACATGGAAACATTTACTTCTGTTTTCAAGAATATCAGGAAGCTATATTGGGCTAGACTGCCTTTGATCCCGCTGTGAATTAGTGAATTGTGTTCACCACTCGTGATATTGTGGTGGTGCAGTGGAAAGGAAAGGAAGGAACAAGATCTGCGCAAGATCTTTTTTTTTTTTTTTAAGTTAGAATAGTCGGAGGGGCAACGTTGTTTAAGTTATACTAAAGGCTGGTAAGAGAAGGGATTTCTATATAAATAAAGTGTTTGGGGAAAAGACAAAATTATATAAAAGAAAAACAGCGTTGTTATACAAACATGTAGTAGAGAATGTGTTTACATAGCAATTAAAAAGGCATATTGCTGTAAACATATTTTAAACAAATGGACAAACAAACAGCAAACGCCTTTAGATTTCGATACCAAAGTATAAATGAATACAAATATTTGAATAGAGAAATACGAAATAAAACCTTAATTAGATAAGAATGCACTTACTAAAAACAAACAGACCCATGGACAGATGTGTACAAATGGACTGATGTTACTTCAGTTAGGATAAGCTGACTTTCAATTTTTAATTTTTAATTGTTGGAAACCATGTACTGCAGCTCAGTTTTCGGGCAATTATAGTAACTTACAATACTTTCAAGTGAGCAAACAAAAGAAAATCACAAACAGGTGGAAACACACACAAATCTATGAGTCAAGAGTTTCCTTAATAATTACATGCACTTCTGTAGGTGGTTCTTCAATTAATTACTATTGAGCCAGTGATTGAGGGATTGTCTTGATGTACTGCCTGCTACCTGGAAGCAATGGTAAAGAGCATGTCCTGCTCCAGCCCTGCTCAACAGTGCCACTGAGTCCATGCAGAGAGAGTGCTGTGCCCTTTTCCCCTTTCCCCTTTCCCACCATTAGCAACCACTGCAGGGCATTTACTGTTACTTACTGTAGCAACCCTGTCAATATGGCTGCTGTACAGCTAGGGCCAAATGCTTTGCATCACCTAGACTTTGAGGATTGAGACAATAGATATTTTATTTAGCATCATGTAATCAAAGAAAGAACATTATATCACAAAAGTCTACGGGAAGGAATAATAATTAGTACAGTACTGCATGACAGATTTTTCGAAATGTCTCATTTTTCAAATTGTCAGTTTTTCATTAAGTATATGGAAAATTACAAAGCGGCATGTAATTCAATATGTTACCGTAACATTATTCAGCAGCTTTATTACTTAGTTCTACAGGGTGATGCAAAACTTTCAGCCAGAGCTGTAGGTCAATCAGCCTGCTGTGGATAGGCATACACCAAAGACTCTTCGAATGGACAAATTAATCTGTCATGGAAAAACAGAATTTGCAAACCAAAAAAAAAAAAGTCAATTGACCAAATCTTTAATATGTTTGTGTATCTCTCTTCCACCCACCTAACAGGTGAAAGTGATGTGGAATATACTGTTATCCTGAATAATAACAGACTTTTTTTTTCCAGGAAAACACTTAATTCCTATTTTCATGCATGAGAGATTTTTGTTCACAATGTGGACACAATCCTATTCTGTCAGCAAACAGTGAATACAGACATTTAAAATTCCACTTAAATGGATACAGTAAATGTTAAATTGCTGGAAGTATATATTCCTGTACATACAGTAACATACATTCTCCATGATATGAACCATCAGACCACCATGACACCAGGCAGTTCTCTACATGCCTGTATATTTTAAACTATTTAAAGCTGTAAAATATATATACACACAAAGTACCAGTCAAAAGTTTGAGTACACTTGCTGGAAACTAGGTTTTTTTCATAATTGACAATGTTATACGTTTCTACGTTTCTGTAAATACTTGAAAATGAAAACACATGTTACAATATACAAAACAAAAAATAAGGAGTATCAAAGCAATGTTCAAGAAAATTGGAAATTGTCTCTAAATCTTGGATTCCTCAAAATAGCCACCCTTTGCCTTAATAACAGCCTCACAAACACGAGGCATTCGGTTAACAAGTTTCAGCAGGAAATCACTGTATAACTGGGTATCTCTTGAGCTGTGTGGGAAATTGCTGTGGAGATGCAAAGATAAGTGGACATTGTTAAAATTGGGGAGAAAAATCAGGGGTAAAATTATTAGGCACTAAATATAAAACAAATCAAACCAAAAACAACTTAAAATGAGTTATACTGTAGGCAACACACACTTCCAGAGAGTAGTTACTGTGTTCGAGTTAGAAATTAAACTGCAAATGTGATGCAGTTCTGTCGAGTGCACTAAAATCACGTAGAGTCACATCAACTGATTATCTCACAGGCTTTTTCGAAGCACACAATTCTGTTCAATTTTATTTCACAGGAATTTCATAGGATTCCTGGTTAATCTTTGACTACATGCTTCCACGACTCACCCTTCTGAGCACATCCCTTCATCAGAAACCGTGCTTCCCTTGTTGAAGCTTTCTTGTCACTCTGTCACTAAAGAGCCATGTCCCTGAAACCAAGTGTGGCTGCAGGAGGTTATGAAAGTCCTCTGCTTACCCCTCTGTAAATAAAAACAAGCAATTCCTTTTGTTTTTTTACCCCAAATGGTAATGTTATCTATCACCTATAGCTAACCTTAAAAGCATGACATTTAAAGGGGAACAAACTTAGATATGGATGAATGACTTGCTGTTCACAAATCAGATTTTGTTTTGGTGTAATATGCAAATGCAATACTGAAATATGCAAATACTGACATTTTGTAAATCCTGATGAACTCTGATTTGACTTTTCGCTTCTTAACCTGGATGTTGCCCAACTAAAATGTACAAATACTTTAGTAGACAAATCCTAAATGCGGACACTCTTTGTTGAAGGTGTAATATGCAGAAAAAAAAAATTCTACTCAATGAGGTGAGCCATCCCCAGCTGACCTGATACCAAGCCCAAGAGTGAGCCAGGACAATGTGGGCCCCTAGCCAGGACTGCAACGGCACTAGCATGACTCACGCTGCACGTGGCAGTGCATTCACTCGGGGTGAGCCACTGGGGACCTCTGACACAGCGTCTTTAAAGTCCAGCTCAGAAAAGTCTGCTAACTCTGTGTCTTTCACTGCTTGGGGCTGTTTTCGCTTCTGCTACAGGAACACCAAACCACAGAATGCACTAGCTCCTTCTGTTTAGAAATAACAAGCCAGGCAACCTCTGGAAGGCTTACATCGGACGGCCACCAGGGAGACGAGGCGAGTGCTTTTAATACAGTTTCAAAATGTTAGGAAAAAAAGGCGTTTCCCCTAAAATCCACTTTGAAAAACATTTTGAACAATGTGACTCGCTGTACAGCGTTTTAGAAACCACAAACCAAGCTGGGCAGCTTAAATCCAATGCAAATATTTTCTCCTAGAAGTGCTAACACCAGATACTTAACACTCCAAACACGATCATATTCCAGAGATATTAGACCATTACTTTATAAGTGCAGACAGAGGCTCTGAAGGCAGACTGCTCAGATATAAGCCTGCCCACTGAATCAACGCCCTCTACTGGCAGATATTGGAATCACATTTTTATTTCTGGCACAGTTATCAGGGAGAATTTAACATAGGAGACAGTAGGAATGTCCCCTTTGCTGTTGGACAGGAAAAATCCTCTTTTAATAAGATGGTAGCTCCGATTCTAACCTCCTACAGCATGCGGCGTCTGTATTGCTGGGGTTTGCAGATTAAGTTTAATATGCATCAGCCAATTAACTACATTTTCAAGTCATATGCCAAATTCAATTTAACCAGGGGCCATGTATAATTTGATATTTGCAGCGTGGGCAACAAAAACACGATGGGGCCATGGACAGTGGCGGATCCTGTCTGCATATTGTTACATCAAGAAATACACTAAACAGACTCACATGCATGGTTAGATGCAGGTCAGCAAACCGTTTCCTAATCAAATATCGGACCGGCAATAATAAACTATAAAATCGATGCAGTGAGAACACTTTATTATTCAAAAGCTAACAGCAAAAAAATGTGTCGACTCGTCAAACACTGCTGAAAACAAGCATGTACATATTGCTATATATAGTATAATAATATTTGCATTGAGAAAACTTATGACTATTAATTATATTATTAAAAAGCAAGAGAACTGCTTTTTCTATTAGATTCTGACATTTCTCATCAGAAATACAAGACCGTGGGAGCACCAAAGTAGCGCATCCAGCAAAGGCACTCCGCGTGGAGTGCAGGATGCTCCCTATAGCCTGGAGATTGCAGGTTTGAGTCCAGGCTATTCCACTGCCGACCGTGGACGGGAGCTCCAAGGGGGCGGCGCACAATTGACCAAGCGCCGCCCGGGTGGGGAGGGCTTAGGTCAGCCAGGGTGTCCTCGGCTCACCGCGCACCAGCGATCCCTGTAGACTGGCCGGGCGTTCGCGGGCCTGCCTGCAAGCTGCGTTATCCTCCGACGCTGTAGCTCTGAAGTGCATGCATGGCAGGCCTGCAGAGTGAAAAGACGCGGATGGCCGACAGCACACATTTCAGAGGACGCGTCTGTCCGTCTTCGTCTCTCCAGAGTCAGCGCGGGTGTGGAAGAGGTGAGCCGTGTTAATTTAAAATAAAAAATAAATAAAAAAAGAAGAATTGGGCTTTCCAAATTGTGTGAAAATGAGAAAAAATAATTGCAGATTCCAAATTAAAAAAATAAAAATAACGATAAATAAATAAATACAAGATGGAAGAGCTTTAGTCCAGCAGCGTGCAAGTAAAGCACATGTTACTGGGCAGCCAGCTAGGTTAGCCTCCAAATAAAGGGTACCAGGGCATTTAAATCCATCAATGAGTTTAATTGAGGCCAGCAAAATAAAATCCATGGTGATCAATAATTGATTAATTGTTGCATCACTGGTTAGACGTTTGGTTTTAAAGGCTTTATTTGAATGAAGTACATCAGACGATCCAATGTTTTTATAACTGTTGCATAGGTTGGTCAGTTGAAAAGAGGCAATTTCAGCAGGAACCGGAATCCTTCATTAGTCCTCCTGATCTGTAATGGATCTGAATGTTTGATACTGTTTATTATATTAACTATGATATACAGCCACTAGTTATGATCTCTAATAACTGGGTTATTACAGGAAAGGTAAAAAAGTGGAATCTCTAGATATCTAGCATTACCAGGAAAAGCTTAACTTAAGAATACTCTTGTGCTCACAGGAAGCTACTTCCCAGTGTTTTGGCATGATCTTTTACGAGTTTCTAGATGCTGCATAAGGACCTAGAATGCACACTTTCTATTTTACTGGGCTCAGATTATGCTTATACTACAAATCATTGTTACTTGCGCATACCCCTGGATGACAATATTTACTGAAACACCACAATCAAACACAAATGAATAGAAACTATTTTTGTTCCTCAGGCTTCCTCAAATTAGAAGGTTGCATCTTTTAGTTCTAATTGGAAGGTCTTGATATTCTTGCTCACGTTAGTAAAGTGTTATTGTGAGACTGCTGATTGGGTTTTTGATATACTTTTTAAACCCCCCCCCTTCCCAGGTTTACAGGAACTCTGCAGAGCACTCTGACCCCCCCCCGGGTAAGTGAGCCGCCCTTCCAGAGAGGCAGGCCGGGGGCACCAGGGCGAATGTTGCAAGGCTGTGTCTCAATCGGAATCTTTTTAAAAGGATCCCTACTGAGAGATACTGCATACCAAACATAATGCCTCAGTGAAAACCCAGCATGACTAAGAACACAAAAAAAGCGTCTGTGTATTTTACATTCCCATTACCGAAGCAGCTGACAGCGTGCTTGCTACATACAGTGAATGCGTGGGGTCTACAGTGTGGGTAAAACTTTCGCAAAGAAACTATCCAAAACACACGGGACACTCAAGCGCTTTGGCTTATGACTTCATCAGTCTGGGAAACACTGTGGCAGAGATGCATGTGTCCCTTACTGTACTTTCAAGTCCAAGTCCTCAGAACTCGCCAAATGTGTTTTACTTCAATGCAGTTTACATGTACAGGTACTTTAATGTATCAGTGTTAGAGGGTGGACGTTGGGCAACCATGCACTCCCCAAGCAGGTGTCTTAACTGCTGCACAAAGACAGGTTTGCACAAGCACTTTTACCCTAGGCTGTAGTTACAGCAGCTTTCAAAAAGTACTACTGGTATTTGGCCTTTAATGCAGTGTCGGCATTTCATGACTGCACATAGAAACCATTTTGTGATGTTTGGCACTTTTTAAAAGCTCTAGAAGGATAGCAACACCATAATTCAAATGTAATCCTAAGGAGAGTGCTTCATTGGTAAATCTACAGTATTTGTATATAACTCTTTGTTTTTAAATTTAAAAAAAACAGTCACTGAAAAATAATAATGGAGTCAAAGTCCACTAAAAATTGTAGTTGAAGTCTGGACTCATGACAAGTAATTCAAACAAAGGGTTTTTCTAGTACTGCACAACGGATGATAGATTGTTATATGGTAAGTAGCAGCGCTCCCCAAGCTTCAGACTCTGCATGTTCTCATATCTTTGTCTCTGTGCTCTGCTTGTCAAGATAGGTGTCAACAAGGCATGGTGGAGTTTGTGTTGACTCTTGGACACTTGGATCTCTTCCCATAGTCATGAACTCCTTCTAACTTCATTTTGCTTCTTAAGGGCTGCATCATAAGCATTTTCTTGCCATTAGTTATAACCTTGTCAAGTCAAAAAAGTTAAGAAGTCACACGTTTCCCATGGTATCTATTTTCTATGTAAGATTCAGAATTTCCCAAAAAGTTCATCAATTTTACTGTGAAAAAAGTCTGCAGAAAAAAATAAGCAATGTCTTAAATAAAATGCAGTGTTCACATCGTATGATGTACAGAAGTTTTGCCTGTCAGGATCTAACAAACCAACATGTGCTGTCATACGTGTGTTCTATAAGGTCACATACTCTATTTATTTTACTAAATGCAGAACGCGTACATTTCAATACAGTGCTAATACACTCAATTACACATTGATAAACGTGAGTGTGTTTACCAAAAATCCAATGTGAAAAGACGAATCCCACAACTTACTGGCTTTAGTTCTTCGGGCAACTTTTTAGTGGGGATACTCCATATAATTAAATAATACTACTGTCCTGTCCAAATACATGTCTGCAAGCATGAGAATTGGGGTTTGGGAATTTGTTTTCTGCTCCATCACTCTAACATTAATAAACCTCATTTTATTGTATTTTCATCCAGAGCGTTGCTTAGATCAGCCACAGTTTAGGTTATTAAAATAGACAAGTGTCTTGTGTGTATTGTTAAAAACAATGCAAACTTAATTAAAAAAAAAAATCAGTCTTGAATTTCAGGAATATGAAATCTGTGAAAGATCAATCTAAACAAACAACTTTTTTTTTTTTTTTTTTTTTTTTTTATAAAACTTTTTAAACCATTTAATCTAAATCAGTAATGATGCCCCCCCCCCCATGTATATTAAAACAGAAGACACAGAAGACATTATTATAAAAAGCAATAACGGCTGTCTGAATCTCTCTGAAGCGAGTGTTTGCAGAGAAAACACATTTCTGAATTTGACAATACCAGGTGGAAGTTTGGGTCTTTTCCTTCTCTTGAGCGAGAGCCATATTTATAGATTTTTTTGGCCTTTGCTTCCAAAGCGTTTTAAAAGAACAAAGACCTGTTCAAAGTATCAATCAATCAATTTGGCTGAAACGGCAGAGCAGATTCCAATTTCAAATTAGAAGATCTTGAAGCAGATTTTCTAATACCCAAAGATGGAAACTACAGGAGAAGAATGTTAAAAGCAAGGATTTGTTCAGGGACCCTAACATCAGTGTTGCATGTCTAAGAGACTGCACTGGTTGCTTTCATCAGGTGCCTATGGATAATAGCCTTAAAAAGTAAGTAGCGTGGTTCAGAAAAATCTAGCGTTACATGTCCCCATGTGTTGCTACAATGGTTTAAATAACATACCTGTTCATTTTTCTTTTCAATGTTAACATCCTGACAACTTTTTACAATTATAACTTATAACACTTATTTCGACATCCCTGCTAAGCTTTATTATCCATAGTTTTATACAACACATACATTACAGTTTGGTTAAGCTGTATACAAAACACATGTGTCTTTGAGCTACGCTGTCAACATTTAGACAATATGTATTGTGCCCTTCTCACTCTAGAGCTGTGATTATTAAGTGTACATTGTTTGGATTATGTTTATTGACCCCTCGTTTTCTACCCATTTTGAAATGTCCAATCCGACAACTTGGAATTGGTTTGGCGCAATAATCAATTATTGTGACATCATCAATACGTTTGTCTTGATTTTTTTTTATTGTGCTGATAACATAATACCAAATTGATAAATGGCACGTTTTTGATGATCATCTACAAGCTAACAAAAAAGGATCAGCGCCACTGTTACTGAGCTTTTCTGCTCTCTCTTCCTGTAGACAACAGATTTGTCCATAAAGAGACACTGGAGGGAGTGGGGGGTGTTAGGTGTCAAGTAATTAAGACAAGCATCGGAAATTACTTTAATTCAGTCCAAATTAGGAAAAACGTTTCAGGAGGTCCTGTGAACTGTCCCTGACCAATCATGTAAGCAGCCATGAGCGTGTGTGTGTGTGTCTGTGTGTGGTAGTGAAGGCTTGAAGTGGCTGTTATACAATGACATGGTCTTTGCATCATAATTTATGACAATTACTGGTCATTGCAACTCTATTTTTCGTTTCATTAACTTACCTCAGGGAAGCTAGTCAGATTAACTAGGATGAGCTGTGGAGACTTCATAGAAATCTGAGCGAGCTGGTTTAGTGGGAACTTTCCATCCTTTGTTGTCACAGTAATGTGGTCTAAAGCACCTAGTGAGTAAAAGAAACACACATTTAATAGAAGACTCATGCTGACATAATGCTTGTGATTGGCAAGTCAGAACCCATGACTGAACTTCTCTGGAATACAGCTGGTTTATACAGCAATCACATTCTATTACAATTACATTTGATTTCAGATGTCATGGAGTAGCACTAAACAGAAAATGGGTAATACATGAATTAGTGTCCTAAAATATTATAATTATATAATTGATAAAAGACTTGTTTCCTAAATCGATTTCCATAAGTACTGTATATATTAGTGTCACAAGTTTTTCCATGTGTTAGCCCTTTCAAGGTTATTATGATATGGAGGGGACTCGGCTCAGATCCGTGGTGGAATGAGTCTCAAAGTCTCAGCCAAGCCGCCCCCCCCTCCCGGTGAACATTAGCCCATATTACAAAAGCAACTATTTGGCACAATTCAGCACAATGTGCAGTCTCAGTTTGAGAAGCCCCAGACTGAGATGCTCATTCCATTACAGGGCCAGGAGACATCCAGTGAATCCCTAGCTATTGTGGTAGACCAAGATTACTCTGCAATGCTGTTTCTGAATCCAGATGGGGAGACGATGTTCCAGAACTCTACCATCCATCGGGCCCACAGTGTACAAAACTGGTTTACACTTCTACCCCAGCCAGTACTACCCCACCCCAAACACACTGAGGCAACGAGGCAGCCGGGCATGTGGCTGTCCACAGCTGCATGGATGAATGGTTCCCAATGCTGTGGCACCTTGTGGAATCCATGCCACGATGTGCTAATGCTGTCATTCAGACCAAAGACAATCCCACCCTCTCAGTCTTCTGTCATTGTAAATTCTGGTTCCAGGGTTTAAATTAGCAACACAGGATTACCCCAGCATTACCCAGTATCCCTGAAATGAGTTTTTAAAAATTTGGGGTAAACCAGGTATTCCCCCTAAAATGGTGTCAGCATTTTTTGTTATTTTGTTGTGACTAATCCCTTCATTAACTTTGGGTAGCTGCCGTACAATGATTGCAGTAAAATTGTAATCAATGATCAGGTTCCTTTTGTAAAAAAAAAAAAAAAAAAAATTTAATTAGCATAAAGTATTTTAAAAGAGGAGCATGCTGGGGAAGGAAAAAAAAGCCTATAAATATAGTATAATAAATAAGATAGTTTTTTTGAGATTGGAATTGAGTTTTATTTGTTTTTCTAAAAACAGTCCAACATATCGCTAGCATTGTTCTGGTGAGATCAGATTGCACCTGACACAATAATTGGAAATTGACTGTCTGTGTTGTTTTGTTTAGACTGCGAGGCCTAAATACTCAGAGAGCAGTCCTGTGGGAGTCTGACACATGCCTCATGGAATCCTTCAGAATGCTAATTTCAAACCAATTGGACTTTTCCTGCCTTGCTAAGCCATTACCTGAAGTCTTACTTCTCCATCACATCTGCAAACACTTCCAAGAGACATTTTGACATTTCCCTTGTACAAAAAAACATTTTCAGGAAATGATTAACCAAAACGGAGTCTTCCTGGTCAAGCCCAAGCTGCAGAGGGGCTAGTTCTGAAGGAGTTACTATATTGTGAATATCAAAGACTTCTGAAGCTACAAACTGTGTGGGGGGGGGGGGGGAGCACATTTAAACTGACAAGACTAGAACAGGTCTGTGAAAATGTTATGAAGTATAATGATAATTAAAAAAGTATGCCATCATTGGCTGATAATAAACACTCTATAAAAATAGCTGAATAGAACTGATCATTGCATAGGCTTTCATCTATAAGCACAAGAAAAGCAGACTGCTCTTTCCGTATTCAAATATATTACATACAAAATTGTGTTTTTAAGCAAGTTCAAAGCTTTCCTGCCAAACAACTTAAATATGTTAAAAACAACTTATTTGCAAATGGAAGCAGTTCAATTATTGTTTAGTTTGGTTTCTTGCTAGTCCTTATGAAATCGTGGACCCTTATGCACTGACTGTGTCCATCTGTCTGTTATCGTGATCATGATAATTGCCTTGAATTTCCTGGATCTCTAAAAATGTATCACAGACTCCAAGCTTCCTGTTGAACTTTGGATCGCGTTTGGGTAAAATTCTATTCACAAAACAGTTTTCGCGGTTTCTTTTAAAAGATTACAACAGACTTCAATGCATCTACCACCCTGTATGGGGCCAACATTGCAGATTGCTGTTTTTGGGGGTGTGCAAGTGAAGCATAAAGCAGTTTCCCTGTCCAGTGTTCGGTTCTGGGTAAATCTTGAGTTACTTTACTTTTGTTTTCTTTGGGAGATGGTGTGGGGATTTAACATTTCATTATTTGAATACAAATACCCAAAGACCCAATTTTGAATGATAGGTGGGGATGGTTTGATCATTCTACATATACATTAAAATGGGGGTTCTCTAACCTTTTACTGCGCTCAACACAACAATGCTTGTGTCCATAAACAATAAAGCCCTTTCTTCTGTCCAGCACAATTCCCTATACCATATTGCCACTTGTTTTAGTTTCGTTTTTACAGTACTAGCATAATTATTTAACAGCTTTGTTTTTTTTCGCTGAGGCATTAGAATGCATGTATGTGTAAACTGATAAACAAATAAACTGCATTACATCCAGATTTAGAACTGGTACCATTTACTTTGAACAGATTTAACATGATGACCCAATGCTTAATTATATTCCTTAACTGTGGCTACCTTTCAATTAACTACCAGGATACATATAAATAACTAAATCCAAGCTATATGAGAACATTATTACTGAATTATTGAAATAAACTAAATTATGTCATTTTAGGTCAAGATTGAACAATTGCTATTTTTCAAAAATACAATTATTGTATGCTCGAAAGCCTTTGCTCATCCCCAAAAGAAACACACACTTCTGGGGAAGAACACAGGTGGCATATCACCAAAAGGAAAGCCAGCCCTGCTACTGCATTCAGAAACACGTTCAGCAATACTGCAGAATGACAATCGCACTAATAAGGCATGCAACTTCTCACAGTCCCAGAATGGCTATATGCTGCTATGTTAATTCATACTGTTGTTTTGTGTATAGTATTTCATAATGAGAATAACTCGAAACGTAGGTGGTAAGAACGTTATGCAGTCAAGGAGTATTCATTTATATTGTTTCCACAACTTATACAATCATAGTCAAGTACATAAATAGTACGCACAGTCCCAAACAGGAATTCTAGATTATATACAGCAATATAGCATGGTGGATTTAATAAGATTTTACTCAAATGCCCCTTTTTATTTCTACCAAAATAAGAAGCTACATAGGTGTAGCTCCCCATAATGTAATCAAACAAGTCCGTCCATTTTAAAAGAACAGTTCCAAAAATAAAACAAGAGTATGGGGACAAGAAATAATTGAAGAAAAAATAAATGGAAAGTGAATGCAGGCAGACTTGGGAAGGAGGGTAAGAGACACATGGGATTCTGCAGTGACTTCATTCTATTACGGGTCATTCCTATTACGTCAGTGCTCACTGCTGTTAAATGATAGCAACATGCTGTTGTTTCAATGTGTTACTGCAATTGCCACGTGGAGTTTTGCCTTGTCCACTTGATGATGTTCAAGAGTAAACATCCCTTTGGAGCCAGCAGTGTCTGCTCCAGGAGGGGAGCCCCAGGGGACCCCAAACACACTCCAGCGGCTGCAGCTGAGGTGCACTGACATGGAAGTGCTTCAGGAAATGGAGATAAGTATGATCTGCTCCACACGTAACCTCCCTAACGATGGAGGAAAATAATCAGTGCCAAACGGTGCTATTAGTTTGTAATTTATTGAGCATGTAACAACCATTGTGAACACACCCTGTGCAAGTTCACCCAATTCCAAAAGTGGTATTTGAAAATGCATTGGTAAAACCAAGTGATTATCTTATTGATCACATATTGTTTCACTGTCTTTTGTGTGCTGAACGGTAGTAGGTAAGTATGCCCATGTATTGATAAAGAGTATGTTTGTTCTTACAGCATGCTTCAATGATTATTAAATACGGAGAAGTATGTGAAATCCTTATGTCAGACGTCCAAGGTATACAATTGTGTATATTCTTATTATCAAATAGACAACAGTTTCAGTTACACACTTCATCAATGTTGCCAGTTCTGACCCTCTCAAGCACAGACCAAGTGTGTCACATTGTGTGGTGGTTTTGTGAAGTGGCCTCCAGACTAGTCCACTGCACAACCTGGACACTTTTTAGGACTAAATGGGAAGAAAAAAAAAAAAAAACTCCACTTTATTTTATGTTTTTTATAAAACTTTTCCCCAGGACCATTAATACTAAACTCCCTTTTCAAAGACATCCTGTAGACTTCACTTGATAACTTTTACATTTTAATTCCTGCTACTATTATGACAGGCCTCTGTCAGCACTATAAACTCCCTTTGTTGTAATACTATTTTACAGTTGGGGAATTCCTAAGTTATTCCTACTAATAAAAAGAAAGAAAGAAAGAAATAAAGAAAGAAAGCCACCCACCCGGTGAGGTTCGGATGCTTAGATTCCTGCTGTAATCTTCCTTGAGGTTTTCAATCACGGCGTTCATCTCTTCCTTCACCTCCTCCAGGTTAATGATATCTTCCACTAGTGCAGAATTGATGCTCAATCTAGCCTGTGGCTGTCCTTTTCCTTTAGCTGCAAATGAGAAAATATTGGGTTATCAGCAGTCTCTGGCAGCTAAGCACCATGGCTGCGCAGTGGAACAATGCAGCTGATAATAATCATTACAAATGAATACAAGCAGCAATCACAGACTAGAGACAGGATTCGGAGAGATCTGTGTTTGAATTATTAGAGGATGGACTGGACTGTTCACCACAGCAGGTGGTGAACAGTCTAACTGAAAGTCCTTCTCCTCAAAGTCTTCATTGTCATTGAACTTACTGAGATTTTGACATCTTTTATTAGTATTTCTAAATGCACCACTGTTGAGTGGACAGTTATGGATGACATAAGTTCAAATAGACCAATGTTTCGGACAACGACTTCCTCTGATTGACCTGAAGGATTTAACTCACAAGTTGTGTTTTTTTAAAGAATGTCTTTAAGGATTAAGTAAAGTTTCATTGATTTTTACAGTTGTCAAAAGGTTTCAGTATTTAGATGCATTGTAAACTAATGTAATAGAATACCAGGTCTGAAAACCAATGCAACTATATCAATTATGAAGATGATTGGTCTACTTTTTCATTGAAAACTTGCATAATAATTTAATTGTTTAATTGACCAAACATTATTTAACTATCTCCTAGTTCTGTGATTAGGGCCCACTGTTAACAGTTAAGAAAAAAAAACCTGTATCCTGCAAAAAATATTCCGTTCCTCTAACACAGACCAGGTGTTCTCAAACCCCACTTCTCTTTTGTAAAACAACGTATGTAATCTTAACGTACAGAAAATTGTTCTTTCACTGATCTGCGAGAGACAGGCCTTGTGATACTTTCAGACAGTATACATGGTGATTAGAAAGTCAGCTAACTATATCAATGACATGGTGCGTTGATGTGGTAAACACACTTTCTAATCACCCTGTACATTAAGCACATACTTTCACTGTAGTGTAGACTTGCTTGATTGTTTGCCCTTTCTTCAGTTTTCACTTGAGAAGCTCCGATAGAGAAATGCTCTACTGGAAACCGGGCTGTCTGAGTAGTAAGGTTTGTCACATACCTGACGTTTCTGGGATAGATCTTTCAATCTGAATGTGGAGGTGCTGGGGTAGAATTAGAATCAAGCTATACATGAGGTTTCTGGTTAACACGTTGTGTTCCAGCCAGGGTTAGAGTCAAGTTTTAACTCAAAGGAAGAAGATTCATCCTTAGAGTTAGAACGATGCTTTGTACCATCTACACAACTGGAATATTTTCTTCCTATTGAATAACCTTGTATGAGCATTTCTGTCTAGATCATCACTTATCAAGCTTACTACTGTAATTACAACCACAGGGCGGCTTCAGCAATTACAAAGGTGGCTCTTGTGCGCACAATGCAACAGCATTTTGAAATGGCACTCTTTTAAACAACCACTTACTGGAGAAGTCATTCCCATTAAGGGAGTCAAGGTGTAATCTTAAATCTAGATAACTGAACATCGTGGTACAATGAGGTGCAGAAGCGTGTCCTCCGAAGCGTGTATCGTCAGTGGACAGCTTTTTTTCACACTGAAGACTCATCGTGCAGCCAACTCAGAGCTACAGAGTCGGAAGACAACGCAGCTTACAGGCAAGCCCTCAGGCACCGGCCAAACTACAGGGGTCGCTGGTGCACGGTGAGCTGACCTAAGTCCCCTCCCCGCCCGGACGGCATTCAGCCAACAAAGCGCCGCCCCCTGGGAGCTCCCGTCTACGGTTGGCAACAGAATAGCCTGGACTCGAACCGGCGACCTCCAGGCTATAGGGCACATCCTGCCTTTACCAGATGCGCCACTTGGGAGCCCCTGGATATGTTTTCATGAATTAAAGATATGCATTTTTGGAGTGCACTGAGTGAGCGGTTCTGTCTTTCTAAATGGAATTTATAATAAGCAAGTACTAACTCTTTTTTTAGTGAGGTTTTAAGTTAGAATTAAGAGGTGGATAGTTTCTCAGTTTTAGTGCAGTATAAAGATAGTGTAGGTATTTTTCACGACAATGTGATGGTTCTTGACTTCCAGAAAACCGAGTTTCTTTCAGACAATCTGACATGAATCTTTCTCAGTTTCAGATATAAACATAATAAAAAAGTTAGTGAAAAACTTGACCTGTTAACTACCATAAGCGCTAAACTTTTCCAGATGGTTAATATCATAATAAACCAGACTACTCCTTGTTTGGAGTTAAACTGGCAATTAAAACACCAAAACAATATAAACAAACACAAGCAACCCCCGAGAGTCGGGAATAATTGGGCGCAGGGCTGGTCTGCAGAAACACCGTTTTGACTTGTTCTAGACTTTTCATTCAGAAACATCTGTGTGGGAGTCAGAATACCACACACACACCCCTTTGAAATGGTTAAAAAAAAAAGCTGTTTTTTTTTTTTTTTTTTTTTTCTAAACAAAAAGGAAAAGCTATACGCCAGTATAAAATACATTATTTGCGTGGAAGTTGTTTCATCATTAATGGAACCACCAGAGGGTATATTTACATAAATGAACTTGCCCTGTTCTTATTCTTTCCATGTTTATCAAATGCTATGTAAATCGCACTTGTTCAATTTTCATTTAAATGTTCTTTTTTAAACTTTAAATCGAATTTTTAATGTGAGCATTAATCAACTAGTTTTGTTTAGCGATATTAAATATGATACTGCTTTCATATTAGATGATGTTAAATGTTTTTTTTGTTTCTTTTAATAAAAATATTAAGCAGTTTATTTTTTACCCCTTTTCTCCAAATTGTTTATTTTTTTGCTGCTACTTTAAAAGCAGAAGTCTAATCTGTTTTTTTTTTTTTTTGACAAATTGTATATGCACAACATATCTGGTTGCAATCACAAATAAAATACCTGAAGCCATGTTCTGATTACAGGTATCTGGCCTCTTGGTTAGTGCACCGCACACACAATGACGTTGCATACACATGCCAGAACAGCTCGTTTTCACCTGTTACATTCACTTATTTCCCTTCTCATGAATTAAGCCAGTGTGAATCAGATTTTTAAATGTTTTTGCTATACAGCAAGTGAATATCCAATATAGAAAAACTATATTAAAAGTTAAATCAAGGGAGAGGAATTTCAGGCAAGATATAGTAAACACAATCTGAATAAATATTTCCCTTTAGGAACTGACATTTTTTGTTAAAATATAAACTGAATTTGATTTTCCATTCACAGAAAATGGGCTACACTAGAGTAGTTTCTCTGCTTTCCCAGAGTACTGACTGATACGGAACCAAAACACACACCACATCTCTCTTCTGTGTGTTTGATTTAACAGCAGCTGCTGGCTTGGGTGAACTGCAGCACTAATAAAAATATACAACGTACGTGCGTCACCGGGAATAGCAAGATGTTGACAAATCTGACATAACTGAAGCAAAGTAGCCCTGTTATTGTTTTAGGCATGAGTCAGAGACAATACCCCTACCTTTGTTTTTCTTGGTAGCTAAATGCCGGCTCTGGCTCAGTGGCAGGGCCCCACACTGCCCACAGCCTTTCTGACAGAGGCCTGGTCGGCTCACAGTGATCTCCAGGGGCGACCTCAAGAGAGCTGGCAGGGATTGGCTCAAGGCAGGCCGCAGATGGCCCAGTCGACTCAGTGCCATTGCCGCGAGGCGCCTCACAACGGATACTGAAAAAAAAAAAAAAAAAAAAATGACAAGAAATCTAAATATAAAAAAAACTAATCATAACCATAACCTCAAACACTGTATCATTAATTCTGAGGGCTGCTATTAACCTAAACGTTTGCTTACTTTACCAAATTCCAATTATATTCCGTTTTTCGGATTTGCGTTTGTTTTTTTTGCTAGGAGATTATTAAATGTATACAATGTTATGTTATAGAATTGGGGGTTCGTATATGGTGTATTATCCTTGATGATATCCTCATTTTCATCCTCAAAACAGGGTTACCCGTGGATATTCATATCATTGCTGTTCCTTTTGTATAGGGAGAGGATTATTAACACCTCTCAAGGTCCTCTGGAGGTCAAGTTCCCCCTCTAGGGATGAAATCCCCTGCATAGGAGGCATGCAGACAGAGGCTGCTTCATCCACTTGCATTGCTATATCTGGAGTACAACTTATCAAATTGTGAATAAACTGCACTGTACAGTGTTGATAGATGGGTCATGGTCATTAACTGTGTCCTAATGCAGAATTTAAAATTACAGCTGTGGTAAGGGATGTGTTACTGACATTCTGTTTATCTAGAAGTTCACATGTTGTTCTGAATATTTATTGCTGTTTAAGTAAATGCAGTCATTACCATCCTAATGACTCAAGTTGTTTTTCATCCATGTATTCTTTCTTTTTTGTTGGAGGTTTCAGTTACAATGTAGGTGGGGCTGTACTGTAGAATGCTCTACAAAGCAATGAAAGGGTTACCATCACTCTCCCCAGTTCATTGAACAAATGCTAACAAGATAAGGCTGCAGTTGTTAGGTGGTGTTTTGCAGCTTGCTAAACTAAACATGTTCTTTCTGTAAACACACAAAGTAGATCATCCGTCATCTTGTCACTGCACTGCTGCTTTCATAAAGGAGAGTCCAGCGATCGGGAGCAAATCAGTGTTATACTGTTGAAAACATCTTTGTAAAAAAAGTGCCGAATTGTGTTTGCAATGCAGCTTTGAATGAGCTGCGATACTGTAGCTTTATCTCAGGCAGACAGGGAGTACTTAGCAGGAACACAGACTGAAGACAAACAGCACGGTTACAATCCCACTCAGATCTAGCACAGGGAGGCATTTCTGAAGCATGACAAACTGTGAGGTGCCATGTTTTTAAAAAAAAGCGTTAATATTTCCCCAGATTTATAAATGTTGTGAAAATAAATTATATATTTTTGAATGTGTACATTCAGATATAATTTATAAATCTAGTTACAAGATGTAACATTTAGCTAAATATATAACTAAATATTAAATCTCTTAACAAGCTTTAACATTATTATTCAACTAATAATTATATATAAAAATAAGTAATAACAGAATAAGGGACATCAACCAACAAGGTTTAAAAAAAAAAAAAACGCTGGGTTCAACAGGAGAAGTACGCAAGGTAGTGATAATCTATTATAAAAAGAAAAAAATAGATAAATGAATGAACCTCAAGATTGTATTTATTATGTGTTGATTTTTAGCGTGGGTGAAACCAGGGTTAACATTATAACAAATCTCCATGACAGACTGAATTAGCATTTTATAGTCCCTGAATAAACTTAATATCCTTTTAGGACATTGCCTGTTATCTCATAACATCGTAATGTTTTTAATTAGTTATTTAGTTTTACGTTGGTTTATAAAATAAACTCCACACCTTTAAATAGTATCCACGCTGTTCTGTGCTGTAGGTATTTGTACTCCACTGTCCAGTACCATTTGCATTGTTGGCCTTGGGAAGCTCTATTAGCAGTGGTTTCCCGCTTTATGAAAGACACTAATAATGTACCGTGTTGAAAAAAACGGAAATTATGTAAATGTTCACTCAGGGTCTGTATTGCAGCGTAAGGTATCAGAATTATGATACTGCATAAAAAAAAAAAAAAAAAAAACTAGTAGGAAATTAAGAGATTAGGGCAGCAAAATGCTACCAAATATACGTTAACATCGAGCCTTGATATGGTCGTCTGTATACAAATCACCACACAACATTTTCAGGAAGTTGGTTATTGTTAAGCGAGTCATTTGAGAATGACGTGCTTGCCTTTTTTCTGTCCCAGATTTCCATAGAGATCACTACATGTTTGAATATTCGGATATTTGTCCCAGCACTAGTTAAAATCAACAGCTTCAGATGAGGAACTGTTTTATAATTTCCCTGCGATTTGTCTGCATGATTTTCTAGTGGCTGTAATCGTAAACATTGGATCACAGGACCCTTGTAAAAGTTTTTTCCCATACAGTACACAAAAAAACACTCTGTAGTCTAGTACATAGTACAGTTAGGTCTCTCTGCACAAATCAATTAGGCCTTTGTAAACATGTACGTGCAACACTGAATTAGGAGAACTGCTGTAAGCAGTTACAGTGTATCAAATATTAGAGGTTTGTGTGGAAGTGCATAACACATCAATCTAGATCCTCTTTCACGGTCAGGAGTACCGGACATTACATTATTCAGTCAACTGAAAACAAAGGTTATACTAAATTATTTTCAATTTTATTGTTCACATTTTAAGCTAAAATGATTCTTCAAAGCCACATGTACATAAAAAAAATAAATAAATCTGGTAGATTTCCAAGATTCCTTGTGGGAATAGAACATATTAGGAGTATGTTTTCCTTTTTATATTTAAACAACTGGTGGTGTAACAGTTTGCCTGAAAAGGAAAACAGGTTTCCCTGAAGGGAATTGCTCTGCTAACCATGCTGTATGTGTGGGTTACACAACACAAAACAAAATATGTTGCTTAAAAAAGATTTTTAAAAACATTTTAAAAAATCCCCAGGCACTAACTTCCCAGACGTGGTATGAGGCTTGTTGGGAAAGTGCTGGGGGAGGGAAGCAATATGAAGTTTACAGTAAAGCATACAATGGGTAGTGATGTAAAATACCCATTATAGCAGTGATCATGAGAAAATAAAACCCCAGTGCAGGTAGCTTGGGTAATAATACGCTAAATATCCAGAACATTACTGGTTACAATTCTGCACAGGCATTTGGGTTGGACGATAATTACAGTTTCAATCCTATTTTAACCCTTTTCTCCCTCTACCGCTCCCTGTTGGACAAACTGGTTGTTTACGAGATGAGAGAGGAAGAAGAGAACAGCAGTAGCTCTGAGCTTTTTTAGCGTTAGGGAGTCATTCTCCAATTTCCCATGGTCATACTGTGCATTCACCAGAATTGTACTTTATTTATTTATTTTTAAAACACACCTCTCTGGGCTTAGCTATGCTTTCACTGTGTTTACTACAATTCCCTAAGCTTTTACTGCGGTAATCTTTTAATAATGGATTCCAGTACAATAAATAATCATGACTTATCAAATTATCAATAACCTACTTATAGAACCATATTCTGACACCCTCAATAACTCGAAAGACTCTTCTATCCAAAGAACCAAAACAAAGTAGCTCACTATAACCAAAGGTGTTCTGTGCTCCCAAGTTGTTTGTTTCTCCTTTAAAAAACAAACAAACGTGCATGTGGGGGTCTGAAATGCGATGAACAAACAAACAAACAAACAAACAAACAAACAAGAGAAACAAGCATAGTGGTACACTTCATCACAAACACTGCTACAGTAGCAGACAGCCAGGAGAGGGCACTGCCTTGTTTAACTGCAGTCCATTTCTCTTAACACTTGTCGCTCTGGAAAGCATCAAAAACCTTCTGTTTGGATGCTGCATGCAGGGTTTATTTCTTTGCTGTTTCCAGGTTTAAAAATCTGGTTAAGTTTTACATTATAAAAAATAAATTAATTAATAAAAAGGTTTAATTCTGCTTTAATACACAGAGTTGTGGGTGGTGAAACCAAGTCTACTGTATTTGATCATACTGTTAAATAAAACATCATAATCTGTACATTTTAAAAGGTACTATAGAATACATAAGGTATACAGAAAGTTTCTGCTTGGTATAGGCTTTTTGCATTTTCAATGTGATTACTGTATTGTCTCATCTACAGTATCTGTGCAAGCTTTCCTGTAATGAAAAAAAAAACAAAAAAAAGAATCAGACTCGTTGCCTCTCGTTAGCAACAGCAATGAACCCAATCAGTGCATCACAACACCAGTGAAGCTCAGGTATAGAAGGGGAGGAATTAGTTTCACTCTTTATGGATGATGCAAAAAGTCTCAACCACCTAACTAGAAGCACATTACAAATTCAAAAGGATATAATGAAAAACAGAAACAAAACAAGAACCAATGACTATTTAATTTTGAACACTACCTTTACATTATAAAGTAATATTTCCATTAACGGTTTATAATAGCTAAACAACATTAAAAGAAGGGACACTTTTTTTCATTTTACACAATTTTCAGGTGAAATCAGGTGTAACCCTGATCTTAATTTCATTCAGGAGGTAGAAATCTAGGTTGTCTGGGGTTTAACCCCTTAATTCTCTAATTACAAGGTACTCAATGGTAATAATAATAATAACACATACCACTGAATATAAGAAGACTCATTTCCAATGGTGGTTTCTGGTACAGTTTTAGTAAGTTTTTAAGCAAAATCATTGATTAAGGAACATCAGATAAAGAGAAAATTGCCAAGTTGATTTTTGTTTCTGCACAACATTCACCATCTAATACTGAAGGATCACCATTCAAAACATATTAACATATTTAATACAGATCTTAATATCGATATTAATAATCTTTATCGCCACTATCTCTACTGCTGTAAGAACTACATTAGTAGGAAATAACACAGTGTTGCAGGGGGGGACAGGTAAATGGTTACACTCTGGTGTACCAGCTTTACTTAGAGAGGCCACAAGTGCGCTTTCAACTTAAACAGTCACCAGGGTGTTGCTCTTGAACACTGTAAACTAGGAATATAACTTACATGCACCTATAAATTTAGTTATACATTTGTACTGGTTAAATATTTTACAGAATTACCATATTCAATTAATACATTTTTTTTTAAATTACTTCTTCATTTGTGTACTTGGAGGATTTGTTTGTTCTTAAAATCTTGTTTCACACTACTGTATACAATTCACTTCATTAATACTTTTCAACCACCACCTCAATGCAAGTTTTGAAATGTTGACATAGGCAGGTGTATAAACCTGTACATTCAGGTACCCCTGAAGGTGTTACATGTTGGTTTAAAATCTTAGTGTAGTCAAAATATAACCTGACTTTGTCTCTCTGCCGTCTCCACATGTTGAGAAAATTCAGACAGCTTCTGTTTACAGTCTGCTTTTCTCTACTGTATCAACAACAATCAAACTGTGTTATTGTAGTGCACTTGCAAGAACAAGGCATCTCCCGGGTTTGCAGAATAGAGCCATGCTCTGATATTGATCATGCTTAGTGATGTGTGGGGCACAGGTTCACTGACAGACAGACCTGCTCCAACAACAAAGCCCATGCTGAATGGATTGCTTCTAGAACTCTCGGGAAGAATTGTTACTATCAGCAAATAGTTTGAAAGGAGGCAATAAACAGTGGCTGCTTTTAGAGTGGAAGTCATGCAGAAAAACTGTGTCCAGGTGCTGAGCATGAAGCACCCCCTTTCTTTTTGATTCAAGGTTGAAGCAACTGGGACAGCTGGTCCCCTTGCATGTGTTATACTCCGATAGCATCAGAACTGAAAGGTAATGTTCATGTTTAGAATAAAATAGAACCACTCCCTCGTTTTATCGGGGGTGTCAGGGTCCTATATAAATCCTCTATATTATAATGAAGGCAGCGATACATCGAGAAACACAAAAAACAGATAGCATAACTGTAATAAGCATTTAAATGCACTTTATTGTTTACAGATATAGAAAATGGGAAATCATTGTATGCAACATGGCAAACGGTAAAAGTAATACATTACACGCTGCACCAGTATTACTAAACAAAATTACATGAGCAAATGAAAAGAAAAAATAATACAAAAAAAATAAATCAGTGACTTACTTCTGTAACAGTACAGTCAAAAGTGCAACTGGGGAAAGTAACCAGTTACTTTTTCTGATTGTTTTTCTTGTTCACTTGCTGTTCTGATAAATTTGCATCATGTTACAGATCTGCATGCGTTGAATTGTGTAGTCTAACGAAGCACTCCTTCTCAAGGAACTGCAAGGCTGTCTGTAAACACTGTAAAGCTTCACTGGCGCTTGGCACGGTCCCCACAGTCTCTGTGTTTTCTTCATCGCTGTGATTTTCTGTATCTGTTTGTGTTGGTTTTATCGCGCTGGCAACATTGTCGCCATCACTCAAGAGGGAAATGCTTCACAGTCATCAAAAATTATCCAAGTGTCTGCATACACAGCATCTTCACTTACATTAGCTAGGGTCTCTGCGAGTTTTGCAGGGGTGTCATTTGCTATGAATTCATTTGTTTAAAAAAAAAAAACACATCATTCACACAACCCATCCTTTGCTTTATCAGGGTAAATTACAGTAATCCGTCATGTATCTGCCCTGTCTCATTTCCACCCTAACCCTTTATCCGCCATGATCGAGCTCTTCAGCAACATAGTTTATTGTTCAACAGATTAGTTCAGAGAAGTTTTCGTACACTGTGTGGCATGTGGTCCGTGCGCTACCATTGCTGGTAGAGTCATGTGAGCTGTTCAGAGTGTTGATATGTAAATAAATCCTGTTTGCCTGCGGGGGGTGTATCAACGTCAACCTCCGCCTCGATCTCCTGCCTGTCACTCAGCAGAGAAAGCACACTCCCACATAGCAGACGGCTACCCTGTCACAAGCATTAACACCCTGTACCTTTCTAAACAAGGGATTTAGGGAAGTCCCCCAATAAAAGCTAAATCTCAAAACAACAATTGTGTGACTATATTAATTGTTACAGCTGTATATAATGGTATTTAAAACAGGCTTCATTTATCCAACTTTTTATATATTTCGCCCACCGCAGTCTGATAAGCGAAGGACTACTGTATTTAAATTATCAATAGTATTTGGTATTGCCGTTGTATTAGTTTTACAATGGTACCAGAATGCATAGCTGCTCTAAAACTCATCGTTGTCTTTTTCACAGTGGATCAGCAGAATTATAGATAAGGTGATATACACTGCAGTATTAGATACATTCCGGTTGAAAATTTCTGCTAGAATTACTATTTTAAACGTTACATTGCTTCATAGATTACAGACAGATTGTGCATATTAACATGATGAAAACAGCATGGCTTTTTACTCTTTCCGATGAGAAGGGGAAGTTTGTGCTCCCCAGTTTTATTCGCTGTGAACAGCACTGTGACACGATCCTTCCGTTGCTTGTTGCCTTCTTTTTGCGGCTCTACCCTTGAACACTGTGACTTGCAGGGCAGCAATTTACAGTAAACACCACCTTCATCTGTGAAATAGATCAGTTGTTCATTATATCCATCGGCTTGTATGATCTCCTTCAATTTTGCTGGATAACTAACAGCGGCTTGCTCATATGCAGACCATTGTTCTCCATTTAGGGAAACTTCAAAGATCCCGTCTTTTGCCAGTGCCAAAACCAGCCCTGGCTAGCCTTAAATTCAAACTTTAGTTGGTTTGCCAAGTCTTGTGATTTTGATTGTAGGATTGGGCCTGAAAGAGGTGTCCCTGTGCACACTGTTGTACAAACCAGGTGTACAGTGCTTCGTCAATGTCATTATTCTCTGCCATTCATGCTCGTTTTCTTCATAAGCTTTCTTTACTGTCAACTTTATGAATGAATGCTCTGAGTTTCTCTTCATCTTTTATCCATCCTCTCACAGCTGACTGGCCAACTTTCAAATCGCAACAAACCTCCACTTGCTTAGCACAGCGATGTTCTTTCGTTTTGGCATTTTCGTTCTACATACAGTTTGTATGCAGCTAGTAACGTTTGAGCTCCTACAGCAATCAACCCCCAAATGATAGATCTAATGCAGTGATTAATATGCACAGTTAGACTGTTATAATGGGGAGCCAGATCCAGGACTGTGATATTCTGAACCTGCAGGATATAACAGGGAGGTGGAGGTACCTGTACAGTAAGAGAGCTCTAAATTGGCAACAAAAAGAGCAAGACCAAAATGGCCTACCAGTTCAATATGTAGAGGCAACCAAGGCCACTAAACTCCAAAAGCCAAAGTGTAGGATGCTGTGTAATTGTGCTTATCATGCCAATTCACATATAAAGCTAATTATTAGCCACATAAAGAAACTTAACAACCATGCATTGGGAGCCACTTCAGGAGCAAGTTGGATGCCGTCATATTCAGCTGCTTAAAATATAACAACCTGTTAAGACACTGAAGTGATACTAAAACAGTAACTTAATATCTGTACTTGCTTGTCTGTACTCATTCTGCTGAACAGATAATCTACGCAGCTGACGGCTGTAACAAACACAGCCTTTTATATTTTAGATTTTGCAAGTGTTGTGTATGGAATTGGTGACCGCACCTCTAATTGTGTAGTTTTAATATGGGAAATAGCCTGCTGCAGCTCACATGCTCAGTATTATTTAGTGGTGTCCTGGTCTGACAGAATGTAACACATCCAGCTCTTATGTTTTTTTTTTTTTCTGTATTTGCAAACATTTATTATTTCAGTAAAAAACAAGTTTCTATTTTATGCGATATTAAATACACCACAGTAAACACAATGTCATATGTCCAAACCATTCTTTATCATTACCACAATCTCAAAGCTACGTTTGGTGAATGGAAGTTTTTCTACTGCAATAAAGTAAATTGCAGTATATTTTTTCTCAGGAGTACACTTACTAATTACAGTCCCAAGTATCTATATGCATTCTACTGTCACCGTTCTTAAAATGGTCAGTTTGAGAAATAAACTCAGGTTTCCCTGCTGCAGCTGACCCTGCTTTAGTACAGAACCCATGCTACACTTACTGTTTTTCATTATGGTAACGTCTACACTGCCGTGCCTGCTTCTTTGGCTGAAGTCAAGAGATGTTACCAGCTCGTCATACAACTAGGTAAATTGCTGCACAATTAAATCATCCACAGACTCCTGATGGTAAACCACGTAACCAAATATAACAGGGATTTATACAACTGCAAAAGATGCAACTCAAAACTTTATTTAGGTGCCCTACGTTTTGGAGAGGCGAAAGACAACGTTGGTTTATTGGAGTTCACAAAGAAATCTTTTTTTCAGGTTGATACAGCAACCTTTTCACTTTTTTTTTTTTTTTTTAATTACATTTTGCTGCATTTCAGCCGCTTGTTATATTTATTTTCTATATTTTAAGTTTATACAACAGTACACACTCATGTTTGGACACCATCACAACTGATGCATGAAACTGGGGTTATCGTATTCTGCTGGTGTTAGTACAGCACCTCTGGATTTCAAGGCATTTGTGTTCGATCAAATTGTTATCATCCCTCACGTGCTTCAGTTTAAAGCAGGTGATACGCGTTTTTTTCTTCTCCACAATGGCTGTGCACAGACTTCCATTCTGAGGGGCATTGCGCCAATTGATAAGGGCTCCCACGCCAATGGCTGCATGGCTGCCATTCACTTCGAGCCCTGCAGGAATTTAAACAATCAGCAACCAGTTTCCCAATTAAATATGAGACTGCTAACAATCTACATTAATTGAGAACACATTATTATTCAAAAGCAAGAAACAAAGCCTTAAAATACAATTTGTGTATTATTATAGTAATATAATAAAGGTATATGCATTGAGAAAATTTATACATAATTAAAAAGGAAGAAGACATCTGCTTTTTTTCATTAGATTGTGACATTTCTTATCACAAAACAAACAATGTACAGAAGACTTTACTCCAGCAACGCACCAGGAAAACATACGTTGCTGGGTATATAGCTACGTGAGGCGGGAGGGTGAGAAACAATCCATGTTTAATTGAGCCTCGCAGACTAAAAATAAGATCAATTATTCTTGCACTTTGCCTGAGATGTGTCAACAACACCTGATGTCAATCACTCAATTTAAAATAACCCTCAACACTAAGCTATTATTTCAGATGGTAGCCTATACCTATGGAGATATTTCATCCAAATAACACGCTGGTTAAAGGTGTACAAACTTGTACCCCCAGGCTTTTACTGTACAGTCAGCAGCACTCATTTTAAAAGCCTGCATGCTTTTGCAGCCGAGATTATACGAGCACCGGTGTTTCTTGAAAGCCTCTTGTCTGAAAGTGAATTCTCTTCTTTCTATCCATTCTTCCACTTCACTTTTTAAAATCCTCTCACTTGGTCTCCTTTTTGTCGTTCTTATCTTTCCATTTCCACACTCCCTCTGTGTCCTTCATCCTTTCTTTCTGCTTTTATCATCCACTTTTCTTTTCATCTTTCTATCCGCATGCTTCTGGCATAACTACCGCAGTCCACATTTTTTTGGCGACTTCAATCTATTTTACATTGGTACTAAACCTGCCTGAAATGCAGAAACTCAATATTCATGAGACCTTTCAACTCTGCCCCTGCCACCTACTCTACAAACATGTACAGCTGTTTAGTCCTGGCAGTTATGATTCTGCAAACAAGCGCAAAGCAAGTTTAAAACCAGGTACAGTAAAAGCAGATTTATAGGACATTTTAAATGCTGGAGCAACAGAAGCCAGAACCTTGAAGAATAATTGCAAACTTCAAAGCAGTAAAATGCTTATTCGTGTTTAGAATGTATGCTTACACTATACATTATTAGGAATTAATTCCAATAGAATATTACTTATTATAATTTTAATAATCTGAACATTGGCAGCTGTTAATACTGCCCTGTAAAACGCGATATCATCACAACCCTAATTTCACTGTAGTTTTATTTACAAGATGTAGTAATGTTAATAAGTTGGTCTATAAATGTCCCTGGGGGTAAACCTCAGCTGGACTGATATAGTTAGGCAGCATTTAGATGTTTAGATCATTAAAATAGACCCTGATTAGGCCTAACCAATCAAGGGAGAGGCATTACTTTTTTTAGGGGTACAAAAATGAATCGATGCATCGATTACTGATAACGTGTCCTTAAATTTTACCGAGCTTCGTTTACATTTTGATGAATCGATGCATCGAATTAATACCCAATTTTAAGTCTCCTGTTGCCGGTTTGCATTAAAATCTTGAGTGTGAGTGCGCTGCTTCTAGTGCTAGTACGGGAGATTGGCGCGTTGCTAGGATATACACTTCAAGCCTACATTACGCGTTGAAGTATTCATTTATTTTAATTTTATTTAAAATTAAGGCAAAACGTTTTTTTTTTTTTTTTAATCTATTAAATCTACCAATTACCTGTAGTTTGAAAGTATGTTGTGTTTGGATTATATTGCAGTATTATAGAAAGATAAGCTGAATTTAGTACGATAGTTACATTAGTCAGGGTTTGTGAGATTAATTCAAATGCTTTGCTTTTGGACATAAAATGTAAACAGTATTCAACAACCACAGTTCAGAAATGACCTGTTAAAACAGAGTATTTTTTTTATTACTATTACAATGTTAATTTGATGCGGACGCACGCACATTCTTTTCAGTTGTTAAACGCCAGTCCTTTGTATTTCTTTTTTTATAATCGGAAGTGTTCTAATTTGAATGTAAGTCATGATTTTGTTTAACTGTTATGCACAACGGTGTTTTTAGTTAAAGAAAAATAACTACAGTTTGTTTGTTTTGAAAAATAAACATCAATGCCTCGATTATCGTTGGTAAATGTCTATACGATAATCGAATACGAAATTAGGGCGCCGATTGCAACTACTTTTTTGTCAGCCGTTATCATATTCTTCATCTAACATTTTTCAAATGCAGCCACCAGGGGTGATTTTGTGTGATCCACAGGCCCCCCTTTCTCAAGCAAACATTGGGTCATTTCATGTGAAACCAACACAAAACTTTACCTGTAAACAGAATTACACGAAGGTCAGTATACTATAATACTTGGAAACAGAAATATGAAGACACACTGTGTTGGCTAAAAAATGCAACTTTGTACAATGTGTTTGTAGATTCATGAATGACTTTCTTCTAAAAGAGCTACAGACAGGTTCAGCTTAAGGCTCTTTCTCATCATGGTGCAAGAACATGTCACGCACAAATACAGCAGAAACTCTCAGGTCATGCAACGTCTATGTGATCTTCACTGACAAAATACAACTACTTTGATTTTGGTTTACTTATATACTTCCATCACCCATGAAGATGCTCACTCATTTTTCTCATGGGATTTCCAGAAATAGAGGAGATATGCAAGTTTGTATTGCAAACTGCAATAAATGGCAGATCTCATTGACTACATTGACCATATTTATTGTGCTTTATACAAGTACTGTAAGTGCCAGCAAAACAAAAGGAAACTTCATCCAAGGGTCACAGATCGCTATGTGACGCCTGATCTTACTTATATAAAAGACACTGCCTGATGTAACGTATGTTACACATATCTATGGCAGGCAACAAAAACTGAACAGCAGCTTCTGCACTTGGGTGAAAGCATCTTAGCAGACTTATTAAAAAAAAACAAAAAACAAAAACACAACACTATTTGAGAATTTGCAATAAGAACCACTCACAATGAATGCACACTATAAAACAAATAGGTAAAGGGCATATTAAAAACTCCTGGGAAATCCAATTAGAATCAGGTCGCTCTTTAACAAAACATTACAGTTAATCTTGGCTCATTTTAGTGTATTCTGTATTAAACTATAATTTATAACACAGATAAATGTTTCTCAACTGGTGTGTAATGGAAATGTACAGGCATATCAAATGTCTATGAGAAACACTGACACTCCAGTGGTACAGTCAGTTTAAACCAGCATTTTACAAAACCAAAACAAACTATTCCTATCCGCTCCAGACTGCGCTTTAGATAATGGGCCAGCTAGACTGGGTCTTTCTTTGAACTTCATAATATACTGCACACATATTTATTCATTTTCCAAACAGAAGTAAATTACTGTGCTAACTCTCCAACCAAAACTCTGCAACGTAAAGTACTCCAAGCCCTACCGGTCTGCAAGTAATTTTCATCTGTTGCTTTAGTTGTAAGTACAACAGACAGCAGTAACTTAACCTACAGACTTGCCTTTTGATCTTTCACAGCTGTACCTAACATTTTCAGCAGCAATGCTATTTCTATTATTTCAACAAGCCTTATTTATTACATTCAATGAGAACCCTTGCTTTTTCCACACCCGTGCTTCCTATTGAGCCTGTGCTCATGGCTGTCAGATCTTTATTGCATGTTAAATAATAATAATAATAATAATAATAATAATAATAATAATAATAATAATAATAATAACTGTGAAACACAATAGACCACATTTAAAGCTACCATGTCCACCAGTCATGTTCAGTTTTATAGGCCTGGCTGTTTACTATTAGCCTACATTCATTTAATTAGAAACTAGGCCCTAGACTAGAGAAAAATTTGCATCCATTCGGCTTTTAAAACATGAACTGTCAATGATTGGTACTCAATTGTAACAGTGAGGTAAGGGCATCTTTTCTTGTTTTGAAATGAACACATCAATAAACAGGTGTTTTCATTAACTTAAAAAATGCCGACAAATACTTAAAAGACAATTACTCAGAAAACACGGACTATAAAAAAAATGTTAAAATAATGTTTGAGTTCCCGCAACAGCAACTTAATAACTGCAAACATCCTAAAAAGGGGGCAGAAAATAAAACAAATTCAGGAATTTGTAGGCAGTTACTCTTTAATAATGTTATTTCGTTTAAAAAAAAAAATGCTGCTAATTGCATTTAGTTGTAAAAACATTGATTCATGTGGCACAATATCACTAACTTATAACAGGCGTTTGCTACTCCTAGCTCTATGGGTAGCAAAACAAAAATGTCTAAAATACATAAAAACTATATTTTAAGGCAGAAGTTACAACCAGTGGTGTTTTTACTGGCACTAAGGTAGCTGATTTGCTGCACAAATTCTTACTATAACTACCCAGCCCTTTTCTCTTTCCCTGAACTTACGCCAATAAAATATTAATGGTTTCTCTTTCTTATGTCAATAACTACTGTCAGCAGTCTTTTGGGGTCATTCTTATTAGGAGTAGAATTTCTACAGCCAGGGCTGGTGTAAGACATTCAAAACACTCACGCAAAAAAACACTGGGAGAGTTATCAGCATACTCCCTTACGTACACACACACACACACACACACACACACACATGTTTTTGTAATTTTCTTTTCATTCAAAAAGAAAGTGCAAAAAGTCTACAACTCTAAACACTCAATTACAAGTCACAATACAGAATTAGATTATCTAAATGTAACTTCCATCAACACCACTGATTTTCATAAGTGAAATGCCAAGCTCTGTAAAGATGTAATCTGAAAAAAGGCAAGTTATGTAAAGATGTGTGAATGTGTAAATAATGTACAAATGGCTACGTTAAAGCTGTACTGTATAAAAGAATTACATTAAAATCAAGGATTTGTGGTAATACCTATATTAAACATAAACCTGAGACAGAATTGCATCCTTTATGTACAGTTTAGTTAAATATAATCTGTAGTTTTGGTAAAACACATAATTAAATTAATATTTAGACCCGTTCGAACGTTTTAAATGCAAGTTTGTAGTCTTATAACACACAAGTTTCGCGCACATTTAGAACAACCTAACGGTGGCGCATCAACTAAATAAAGAGTACGTTGTGTAACATAAGTTGAATAATGACTAAGAATGCATTTTAGAGCGACAGGGAAGGTGTCATCTCTGGAGGGCGTTTCATGATTTCCATTGCACTACAGCACTAACCAGGTCCAACATCGTTCACCAGTCGCTAAAAACTTGAGAAAAGTACGAAACTGCAACATTTCAAAATGTATTTGTAAAATTGCAGCTTCATCTAACGATTTGCAACTGGAGTCATTTTAAACACTTACAAAAAGACTAATCTGACAGTGTCAACACTGACTGGGAGAGGCTCAAACAATGCGCTTACAAATGTTTTCTAATTATGACAGCCTTAATAAATCACATATGCAACTATTGACAAGCGTAAAATATAATAACTGCACACTGAACCGTGTATAATTTATACACAACACATCAGCAGTGTGATTCTACTTACGGAGGAGCTACACAGCCAGTCCAAACAGCATGTCCGAAGATGCACTGAAGCGTGTGGAACGTCATTACTCAGCTGCGAGGTCAGTGAAGAACATCATCAAGTTAAGGAAAATCTGAAATGAGCTTTCTGTGCAGGACGTCATAGCGCGGCGCCTGTGTTGCTTTTTTGTAGTTTAGGTTGGGGGATGCTGTTTTGTATTTAAAAGGTATTTTAATATTTTACAGTACTTAGTGGCGGAACAAGGAAATCTGCTGCTAGTGGAAGACGGTAGGTTTAATTTTTTTTTTTATTATATTTTTATTCACAGCGCCCCTGTCAGTTAATGTTCAATATTTTGTTACTGCGTGTACTATAAAGAGTGATGATTGAACGTGTGCCGTGTGTGTTGATTTAAAATCTTAATAATATAGTAAATGTTATATATGATGGCTGTGGCAACATGTGATGTACTGGTGTGACAGTAAAAACAAACAAAAAATAATACGTGTACAATGATCAATTCTCCAAGAGGTTGTATAGTGCGTCATTCACTCTATAATAATTAACATGCTGGGGTATACAGAACACTTGTCTTTGTTTGGCATTCACACGGAATGAGTAGGAAATAAGTTAAGTCCAATTAAGTAAATATCCCTCTTGTAAAGTCTGTAACGGTATATGGGATAAACACGTTATAATTCTTCCAGTTGTAGAACCAGCAGGAGCCATTCAACCCACTGAAACCTAACTGTTTCATCTGAGCTGTTCAGCTTGCAAATGCAAACGTGTCACTGTCAGAACAAATAATGCCATACAGTATTATTGTAATGCAATATGGCTTATAGCAAAAAAGTCATAAACCCGACAGCTAGTCATTTCCTCTTAATATAGTTATAATTATTTAAAAAGTGAAAAGCCACGTAAAAAGATATTCAGTACTGCAAAAAAAAAACAGACAAAACAAAACAAAAAAAACGTTGTTCTAGACAAGTGTCAATGTCTGTAATGATTGACTCCAAATGGGAAAGGACCAGCTCGAGGTCTTAAAGATGAACTGGTGTTCACGCTGAGCTGGTCAAGGAGGTGAGCTTGTCATTCACTGCAGACCATCTATTATTCTATGTTTGTCGGGTGACCAACATACATATTTGCCAACACCACATATTCTTTACAATTCTGTATAAACATGTAATGCATAATCAAAATTGCATTGTTTTTACTGTTTTGTTATAATTATGAACTTCGGTATCCCTTTTGCGGTAAGAACATGACACGTGAACACTTTAAAACTTTCAAGTTTGTCTGTGAAGGTGGTCATTTTTAAACAAAAATAAATTATCCACAATTATCCAATAAATTGTCCACTTGCCAAGAAAGCCTCCATCCAGTTACCTTTTGATCAGATCCTTTCCGAAACTGAATCGACATGCCATACAGAGGGTCTGAGCTCTATGAAATTTAACAGAAATCCATTCAGCTGTTTCAGGGCTATGTAGTATGGAGATTGATGGTACCCAGACAGCCATGTTGAAAAAGGTCAAGGTCAATAAGTCAAGGCCACTACTGGTGGCTGTTACTGTATATCTACCAAGTTTCCAGTTTATACCACAAATAGTCCCAGACACAGCACAAACCAATCATGCATCAATCAGATCGATTGCTACACCTCTGGAATCATTTCTTATATTGGTTGTTGCTTTCCAATTCTGTACTTTTGCTGCTGTCCTGCTTAAAACCATTTTAGTAGCCACTGGCTACTTATTGGACAGCTGCAGATGAGCTCATGATTTTGTACACAACTATCTCTGTTTATCTATTGCAGTGACCTATGGAGTCACAAATTGAAACCCTTCCCTTTGAGAATGCCTCGATCCTCTCAGAAAGCACGTCACAAGAGGGTCATCGACTTTGGATTGGCAACATTGATCCTAAGATTACAGAGTAAGTACTTGGAATCTGTGGGCAAATTATAGAACTGAGTGATGCATATACTGCAAATGACATCATGCTGTGCCAAATACAGCCCAGCTGATCTAGCTGGAATTGTTATTGCTGTTCCAGCAGTTGCAGTAGCAGGACTGCATCATAAACTGTACAGCAGATTGAGCCGTGGGTTTCTGAAATTGGGGCTGTGTGAGAATAGGGTTTCTTGTAGCCAAACAGAAGTTAGTTAATTAGTTAGTTTATATCTTTCTAAAATGCTCTTGCAAAATGTGAATGGAATGGTACTTAAGGTGTTGAGGGAAGGATCACAGACGGAATCACTGGACTGCATCAAACAGGATGATTTCCCCAGTTCTATAAAATGCCATAATAGAATCCAGCTGTCATACTTCAATTAGGTGACTATACAAATCTAATCACATCCAAAATAGAATCAGCACAGATTTATATGAAGGTTACTCATTATGTATAAAATCGACCAACGTTAAGACCCCTTAAAGTGGGCAAATACATTTTTAGTAGAAATCACTACATTTTTGTCTGCCTTACTTAAGGGGTGGATTCAATACAAATAAAATAATGTCTGCGTTATTTCTCTGTTCTATAACGACATTCATATTTTCCCAAGTGATGTATATTAGTTTTAGATAAATAACCCAAATATATCAGCTAAACAAAGACTAAGATTACATGTATTTTAATGAGCAGGTTCCAAGAGTTATCGAAGTGTAAATGTTTCTGATCCCAGATCGAATGTGTGATGTGATTGTCTTTTAGAGTGATGGTGTTTTTAGAGATGTGAAACTATTCCTGTCTGTTTCTGGTCATCTTGCCGGGACACTCTTGTAAAAGAGGCCTCTGTCTCAATGTTTTTTTTTTTCTTAAAGACAGTCATAAAGCAGCACTTATGCTTTGATTGAATTCACAGCTTAGTTTCTATTAGTTATATGAATGAAGGGAGACCGCAGTTTAGAATTAATAGACTTATGTCAAGATCTGTGGTCATCCGTATTATACTGTAAATTTATAATGAAAAGGGCACTCTAGAAAGAATTAGAATGAATTCCAAGCATATCCTACAATGTTTTTTTTTTTTTAAATTAAGTGTTTTTAAAAAGTGTCTACATATAGCATTGTTATATGTTGTTGTTTTGTTTTGGTTACAAATAGGAAGTTTGTCATTGAACAGCTTTTTCAAGTTCATGTTACCAGAGCCCTGGCTATTTTCAAGGGATCTAATTTGTGACACTTTTTAAATTACTACGTATGTGCTACCAGTGAGAATCATTTCCTTCTTTTGCTTTGCTGAAGAGGGGAGGAAAGGCTGGAGAGAAACAGGAAACAGTTTCAGCATTAAATGTTCAGATGATTAATTACCTCCCTGTTTCTTATTTGTTCTGTTACCACCTACAGTAATAAGATTTCTGTGATCTGAATTGCTCGTGGTTTTCAAACTTGTTGGCCAAATAAAAAATGCATTACTCCACTTGTTAACAGTCTTAAAGGAGTGATAACCAAGGACTCAAAATCCATTTTCTTACTTATCATCCTCCACAGAGGACTAAATCCCTGGAGGTGAGGCTGTAGGGTTATTTAGCAGTTTTAAAGAGTTTTACATTTTAGGGATATAGGGTAGTGTCTGTATAGGTGTGTGTTTTTTTGTTTTTTTTATATATATATTTTGACCACTTTTTTAAACTTTTAAATTGCATTCCCTGCCTCAAGATGGCTTCACATGTACCTGCATGGACCTCTCGAACTACATTTCCCATCATCCGCCTGCACACTGGTAAATCCATCTCAGTTACATATGTGAGCAGGAGGGTGATAGGAAATGTAGTTCTGAGAGGTCTATGCGGGTACATGTGAAGCAATCTTGTGGCATTAATCCCTACCCTAGTTGTAACAATTATCCCAGTTAGACACACTGATAATCATGGTTGGTCCATCCGGTTTGCTCTCCTTGGCTAGCCACACTGGTGCACAGAAACAAACAAAAGAACAAAGAAGCTGGCTTTTCAGTCTCTTTTTAAAGGAAGGTGACCAGTGTTAATTGATCATCAATTATGCAATTGAACCCTGGCCACCTGCTACACATTGGGTTTCAATTAGGCAGGCGGGGAGGTCTAACCTCCCAGCCTTGCCATCCAGCACACGCTTTGTTTTTTTAACAAAATTTAACATATTGTATTTACAAGCAAACAAAACTGCCTTTTATTTAGAAACCCAATCAAACGGGCACTGTTTACAGGGGCAGGCCTCAGCCCTGCCACATGCCCACTTACTGTGAAGTGTTAATTATTTTAGTTATGAGTTTGTGTCAGAAAAAAGCCAGCTTTCTAAATATAGAAAGGAATTTGAAACAAAAATGGAATGTAATTATGTTTTTGCTTTTGAGTAGTACAGTTGCATAACTGTCATTGTGAGCGGTGTTCACTCAATACAAAAGACAGCCATAATAAGGTTGTGACATGTTGACCTATTGATGCTCCTTAGGGTAACATTTTCGCTGGTGATAGATTTAACATGTGTCCCAGTATGTTTTTATTGCCAGTGGTTCTCGGTAGCGTATTGTTTGACACAAGACCCGAGTCTGGTTTTGAATAGCTCTTGAGGTGCCAGGCGGAAATTCAGAGGAAGAGGAAAGAGGGGAGAGTTGGGAAGGCTGCTGTCAAGACACGTTCACATCAGGTGACAGGACGAGGAATTCAAAACCTGGCCAAGAGACAATCACTATGGCCAAGACTTTAAGAATGAACTGTAAACATGATTCACTACTGCTGTGGTTTCAAAAGATGCATCCTCCTGCCAAGCTATTGCTGACTGAAAGCGTGGTACACTAACCATACTTATTCTTTGAAGATCATCTGGCACGTGGGAATGTCAGTGTGTAGTCCATTTATAAATTATCATAAGTTGTAGTTATATTTCAGTGGAAGATGATTTATACAATATTGCACTTTTTTGGTATTTTTCTTTGTTGTGTTTTTTCTGCATTCATTTTTTTCCCTGAATGTTTTATTACTACTGTTTTTTCAAGACGTAGGGTTTTAAGCAGCTTCATGGGAGAAATGACTTTAAATCTGATCCCTAACCTCTTCTGGCTGCTAGTGACATACATTGGATTTAGGATGATCCAGCCCAAATTATTTAAGATATTGGCTTCACGTTTGAAACATAGACTATATTCATTTGGACAAATTCAATTATAGGTATCCTTCAATAAAACAATTTTACAAAGCCACAGTTAGCACCAATTAGCACGCAATTACCTAATTGGGGAATGGCCACACCTGTAATTGTTGTAAATATTTCTAATAAAAATATACTATTTTGTGCCTTCATTTGTTTTAAGATTTTCCCATATCGGGGATAGAGGCCACACACTTTAGGTGTGGTCTGCACAGTTGGTACAAAGCTGTATTTTATTCAAATTTCATCGAGGGTATGGTACAAAAAATATTATTTTATCAGACACATTTGTTTAACCTCTAGCCATATCTGAGTAATCGTTTGACAGGCATCATATTTATTTAACTTCTGATTGATGGCTACCATTTGGCAGCCATGTGACTTAATAATAGATGATAAAGACCACACTTTGTGACATATATCATTCAAATTAAGAAAGACACAGTAGAATGTATGGAATGATTTTGAGTTTTATTCAATTGTGCATGAGTAAAGAATCATATTTGTTTTCAGTTTCCAGATGAATTGCTCCCTTGTGTATGACATTCCAGTCTTGTATAAGTGAGAAGTGGTTTCTTTTATATCATGTGCTATCTCTTCAGGAATCTTTAGTATAGGAGGACATGCTTTCATTTCAATCTTGAGGGGCGGAGGCTGGGAAAAGTGAGAAATTCTTCAGCAAGCACCCTTGGGAATTATAAGGGAAAACATTAATATAAAGTTAAGGCACTGCTACTGTTCCTGTGCATACATTTCCCGCATGTCATTAACTGAGCCAAGACAATAGAACATGTTCACTGATGCAGATCTGACTGTGAGCATAGACATTTTATGTTTTAATATTTTGCTTGAAATTGCACTGCAAAACATATTTTAAGAAATGTATTATTAAAAGTTGCTCATGACTGTATAACTAGCAGATGAGACAGCTGACTGGGGTAAAATTCAAATATAACAAAATGGTCAATACTGTAAGTCAGTGGTACTCAGCTCTGGCTCTCGAGATCCATTCCAGTCCTGGTCTTTATTCCAAGGAAACGGTATCAAAAAAGAAAGCCCACAGAGCAAAATAAAGGTTTAAACAAAACACTCACGCGCCACAAAATCCTCACCCAAGTCAAACATTTATAGTGCGCTGGTGCCCCCCACGTGTCTGTCTCCCCAGCTGCTGCCCCTTAATGCTGCTTTTATCTCTCTTTTATATCATGTGGCTGTTCCCAATTTGCTGTACCACACTCCTTTGTTAACAAATCAAAAATGATGTAATTATTTTTTCCCTGTATTTATGTATCTGTAATAATGGATCCTAAAATACCATATGCATGTGTTCATGAAAAATAAATTACGGTTTTGACACGTAGTATAAATACAGTTCATAAATGAATAAAGCTTAAATACAGTATGTGTGTTCATGCACAAAGCCTTTCATTTCAACTGTTATGTGCAGTAACAGACCGTGATACAGTACATGAGATTTAAAAATAGTCTTAGTCCAGCCAGCTTTATAATCAGAAAAGATTTTACTAAAATAGGAACGATGCTTCGCATTGCGTAACCGCAACATTGTAAGAGCATTAGGTAAGTACAAGTCTGTCATCCAGAGAGAAAAGTTTGGCAAAGAAAATCTACACATTCTCAAAAAGGGACTGAGAAGTTGCGTCATAGGAGTGGATCACTACAAAACAAAGCTTAAGAGCAGCTTGGTGTGGCTGACTATGACATTTTACAGACATTTTCTCTACAACTGGCACTTCAGAGTGTAGCTGTTAACCTGTATGCCCACCACAGTCTGGTTGCACTATGGTGTACCATCTGTACTTGGAGAGAAGACATGTTAGGAAGCTCTACTGAGGCCACAGGGTGTTTGATAGAGACACCAGGATGTGGTGGCTGGTTTCTTTAATAGTTTAGAAAGATTCCAAGCATGCAAAACTTCAAAAGAGACTTTAACCAAACTCTCTTTAAATACTGGAACTATCATGTTGGATCTTTGTTTTAACACTAAACAACCAGAACATCTGCTTAGTACTTAGACGGACCGAAACGTCATTTTGACCTCTACTGTGTTTTTCTGTTATAGCTGCCGGTGGTATGATTTAAAACACCTTTACCATTTCTAATAGTATCATATCTACTACTGAGATTGCCTGTTCTGAAAAGGAATTACTTTAGGGCAATGAACTGCAGAAAAATAAAACATTAAAACATTTTAAAAATTAATACAAAATTAAAATTAAAAAAATGTGCATTTTCTCTTTTGCATTTAACTATCATTGGGAATATAACAAAAATATAGAGTCAAAATAATAGCCTAAGACACTCAAGAATGATTTAACAGTGAACAGATAGGCGTAGTATGGCACGTTCATTCAAGAGACACACTTTCTGCACATATACCGTTTCAACTCCTTTGATGCACATGAACCACACACAGCGTTCTTGCACTGAGTGCATGTGTTAGTTGTCTTATTTCCACTGCAAGAAATTCTGAGTCAGAATCGCTGGAGGAAAATGTCAGCAGCTGTCTTGGGTGTTTTTCAGCTTTTCCAAAACTTGTGTTGCAGTAAGACCCCTTCTAGCTGCCATCGTCACTGAAAAAAAAAAGCAATAGCTGCAGTCAAAGGCAAATGCCATTTTCAAATACCATACAAAGACAAGTGCTTTGTAATCTCATGTAAGACTAAAGAAAAAAATGTACAAGAGAAAGAGGATTTAATGTCACGTTTTGTGGATTTCAAGAATCAAAATTGGGTCGAAATTACCCCCGGTTGTTCTAGTGTTAAAGGCCCACAGTTTCATTCTCGTGTCGTGTTTTTGAGTCTTACCAGCAGTATCAGCAAATATCTGTCTCATGTTATGAGTTGCTTCTATGATTTCTCAGCTAAAACATTATTATTCTAATGATAATCTCATTATGCTATGTAATTGAATATTGTTTAGCAGAGCTAGTGATTACAGTCTGTTAGAGTTGACGAAGGTCCTTATCATAAACATTTTAGAATCAATTATTTATTTTCAGTTTTAAGTACCTTATTTGTATATTTGTTGGCTACACTGTTGGCAAGCTATTTACAGTAAATAGCAAGTTGCTATAATTGTTAAGCTAGCTACTGCTGTTCATTTCATCAACTGTAATGCACTGTACAATGTGTCACAATCTGCCTAGTAATAAGGTAATCAACTGTAATTAATCTTTGTTTTTTTTGTTTTTTTCTCGCACCCCCTCCACAGATACAACCTTGTAAAACTTCTGGAAAGATTTGGCAAAGTCAAGCAGTTCGATTTTCTGTTCCATAAGTCTGGTCCGTTGGAGGGGCAGCCACGAGGGTATTGCTTTGTAAACTTTGAGACAAAAGAGGTAAACATGTTCGTCACATCTTTCCATATAAATCTGATTATTTTCCAGAATAGAGAGACTATTACACAAGTGTTGAGAGAGCTCTGTTTTTCAACAGATCTTGTTTTGCAATCTATCTTGCATTCTTTTAAATATGGTGACAGAATGAGTGACTGGATTGCTCTCTTCCAAATCATGCCACGCTAAGCAGAAGCAAAGCTTGATCAAACAAAAGCAATTTTCCAGATTCAGCAGGTTAACTCTTTCATGCCTGAATTGATTTGTCAAAATTAGGTTATGTAATTCAAAAAGTAACTTTTTTTTATGAGAACAGGACAAATACATATGTTTATACATGACTGGGGAATCCCGTGAGGTACCAGCATGATTTCCAATAACATGTGAGCGCCAGTATGGTCCAGTGGTTAAAGTCCAGGACTTGTAACCAGAAGGTCAGTGGTTCAAATCCCACCCCTGCCACTGACTGATCAAGTCACTTAACCTCCTGTGGATGAGATGTTAAATCAATGTCCTATTATAAGTGACTCTGCATATGATTTTTGACGTATTACGTGTCAAGACCTCTGTAAAGCGCTTTGTGATGGTGGTCCGCTATAAAAGGCGCTATTATTATTATTATTATTATTATTATTACATGTTGGCATAGGGTGCTAAAAGTTAAGGACCTCAAAGTTAATTTAGGGTTAAACATAATTTATTTTCCATAAATTGTACTTGTTATGTGAACAGAATAATCCATGACCATTCATGGAGTGCCTGGATTATTTCACTCATGAGGATAGTCGTAAACAACCATCACTGTGTTTCCTTGATTTGAAGGCTTTATACCATCCTCACTATATACTGGTACTGCCTGTATGTTATCTAGGACATTTACTCTGCACCAGCCCTTTGATAAGAATGGTCTGTCTTTTGAACACCTTGATATTTGTCTGAATAAAAAAGTTGATGTGATTCAGTGGGCAAGCTGGGGACTGTATGTATTCAGCCAAGCACAATTTATAACAAAATAAGTATAACATCGATAAAAACTAAGATGTTATTGTATGTATTAAAATCCTATTTTATAACGCACTGTGATCTCACTAAAATCTCAGAGAGCTACTTTCTTGGTAATGCTTGGAGGAAACCAAGGCTTGGGGTTTAGCAGGGACTTACTGGATCGTTTAAAAGTCATATCCTGGGGTATCCAGTATAAAAGGGTTAGAGTAAGCAGCTTAAAAACTTCATTGTATTTGGTTTGTTCAGTCAAATTGTGAGTGAATTACTCATTGCTTTACTTTCTGATAAGTCTTTGATCCAGTGCCTTTACTGAAGTTCAGAGTCTGCTCTCTGGTTCTAGTTGCTTGACACAGGTATATGTAACAGTTCCTAGAGTGTCTCAATAGGAGTAGGCGTCAGCACCAGCTATTAATCTTTTGGATTAAGTTGCCTGTTGATTTGCTGGCAATCCACAGCTGTGCACTGGAGGTTGCTGGCGCTTGCTAATACAAAGATACTTTGGCTGATCTTACCTACATTCCAACAAAAAAACAAAATTATTGTAAATATCAGGAAAAAAAAGTTATTTAAAGCTACTTGCTCAACTGTTGCTTTGGTATTCTTCTATAAATATGGAATAGTGCATTTTAAAACATTTAGAAAATATATGTTTTAAGCTGGTTTGACAAATAAAGCTCATGCAGAAGTGTGCTGTCTGTGTTTTTATCTTCCTATCTCTGCCATCAATTAGCGCAAGTGCTGACAACTTCCATTTTTAGGAAAATGGCTATAAAATTCAGCAGTAGATGTAATTCATGTTTTTTTGATACTCTTTATTTTCCTTTCCAGGAAGCAGAACGAGCTATTCAGCGTTTAAACGGCAAACTGGCCCTGTCCAAGAAGCTGGTGGTACGCTGGGCACACGCACAAGTCAAAGTAAATATTTCTCGAAACTTTATAAAAACAAACTCCTTTCGTACTTAGCATCTGCGCAGTTTATAAAGGTCCGGGAGACATGTTGAAATGTTTAGAAAAATAAAATAGCATTCTTCCATTTTAATGAATTCTAAGAACAAATCTATGCTCTTGACAGAAGTGGACAGGAGTGTCCTTTTGTTTTTGTAATGATGAATCAGCAAACACGAGCTGGAGGTCTCTGTTCAGCGGTGTGTGCTTTAGCAGCAGGTGCACTTTCTCCACACGCTCCCCACCCCTCACAGCTTTTAATTTCATAGTAGCATTGCCTTTCACGTAGGTGTGCACTGAATTAGCCTTGTGATGCTGTGCATTTTCTGCTCTCCCACGGTACATTGCATAAGAGTTTTTTTTTTTTATTATAGCATTATGCTATTTTGTTTTTTTATTGTTAAGCTATTCGTGAACAATATTTACTGATGCACTCTGGTGTGGCACTGCATTCCACTACAGGAGGGTCACATGACGATTGCGTGGACATGAGGCTTCTCGGAGTTTGAGTTCATTTAAAACTCCCATAAACAAGTCATCAGTAGTCAGTTCCATGTTTTCAAACTCCCAGAAATCTCACGCTCTGGCTCTCCTTCACAATACCATAACCTGTCGCTGCTTTTTCTATGATGCCTTTGTTTCAACATTTCTGAATAGCTTTAACATAACATTTGCATCATTTCTACATAAAAATGAGAGACAGCAGTTAATACGATTTAATAAGAGTACGTTTTACTGGAATTATTTTGTTAGCTCTAGATACACATATATTTTATTGGCGTCTAATACATTGTTTCAACCAGGTCTTGTAATTGTTTAAAATTAGATTTTGATTACTGTACCACCTTTTCACAACAATGAAAGAACCACTGATCCTAAACAGAGGCTGATCCTAATACCACTTCCCTAAAACCCTGTAAACGTGCTCCAAACTTGACCTCTCCTTGTTGTGTCTGTGTTGTACTTGGGATGTTAAGGAGGTTAATAAATCCTCCCTTTGAGGAAATGCCAGTAGGAATAATAAAGTGCTAAAGTGTAGCAATTATTTGAATCTCCTGCTGTTTAGATCATTAAAATAGATCCCAAGGAATCTTCTTAGGAATCGAGGCTTTATAATACTCCGGAAAGCCCAAACAAATGATTTCAAGATTCAAGTGAAACGATGCTATCAGAGTGCATATCAGAGTGCTGGGAATAAATATTCTGCATCCCAAAACAATGGCCATGTTCTGTTACTGCAATAACAAATGGCACTTTCCCTCCATTCTCCCAGGGTCACTTTGTTTGGGATGCCGGAGGATGCAGTGGTAAGGCGTTCTCATCTTCCTAGACCTAATAGCTGAGTTTCACCTTTTCATCACCTGGTTGGACCATATAGTGGACCATATAACCTCATTGGTAGCATAACTGATTTTCCAAATAATTTTATGCTGAGTGACCTCAGCTGTAAGGACTCTCAGCTCCTCAGAAAACTTATTTTCCATGCACCAAGAGGACTTTGCTGCCCTTCCTCTAACATATATATTTTTTGGTTTGGTTTGATTTTTGTGCTCTACAAATCTCATACAGCGCCTACCGCTCACCTCACCTCTGGGCTGTAAGTGCAGCCGCTAAATACCCCTCTGCACAGGCGGCACTCATTGCAACCCTCATTATCATGATTACGGCTCATTAGTAATTTGCATTGCTCTTAAGCTTACATAGGCTGCGGTGCAAAATAATTGCCTGGCCGCTAGTCCTTTTGGATTTTGCAGCTGCAGTTGTTTGCACTGCACCTTCCTTACATCAGCCCTATAGATTCTTATTTTGAGCAACAGGTCTGTGCTGCCATTTATTTAAAGTAGTGATGAAATGTATTTGAAAATCTACATCGAAAAATGAGCAAAGAAGAACCAACAACAAAAGATGAGCTAGTGATGACATTGCCATGGCTAACAAGTGACTGTAAAGTTAGAGCCTTTAATAACATGAGAAAGTAGATCCCTGTGATCTACAGCCACCGTATAGACTGGTATTAATGACACATGGTAGATGCCTCCATGTACCCCCAGATTATGATACTAGCATTATCCTGTCCTAAAGGATGTTAGCAAGATTCAGAAAAGTGGATTAGCTGTTCTCCAGATATATGCAATACAGATGGATAGACGCATTCCTCCAGTTGCAGTTGCGTATGACTACAGCGTACAATGAGGAGGGAGGTACCAAGGAGGGCTTCCCACAGACTGTTCATATTCCTCTGCTGCTAGCTGCTGAGTATTGAGGTCAGGTTGGGTGTAGTGTAACTCCCCCAGCCTCCAATAACAGGTGCTAAATGAGGATATCCTACTATAGACAGGGATTGGATTATCTGTCTCCTGTGGTCATGCCTAGGGCAGTATTTAAGACTAAACAATGTGTTTGTAAAACAACTACAATTTAAATAGTGTCTTTTATATAGCAAAATAAGCCAGCAACAGGGATTTGTGATTTTTTTTTTTTTTAAAGCTTTTGAGATTATTTTAGTCATGTTGTTGATTCTATGTCAAATTTATAGATTCATCCTTGATTACATTTTTCTTTTATATAGTAAGGACCCTTTTAGTACCGATCAGTTGCAATTACCCTTATAAAATTGTCACAACTACAATACAGAAATATAATTCTAAAATACTACATTCTAGTCCTTACCTTAATGGGGACATAAATCCCAAAGGAGAAATGGAAACAGCAAACTTTGTGTTCAAAAAATTATGTTGATACTATTGATGGCTTCAGTTAGTAAATGCTAGCTTATTTAAAATAAACTAAACCAAAAGACAAGCTGTATAATGTTTTTCAGTTATAATAAAACCTCTTCTGTACTTGTTTATCAGCCAAAAAACACAGAAACTGTTTTGTGGAAGTCGGTCTTATGGACCGATGAGTCAAAATTTGAAATATTTGGGTCCAACCGCTGAGTATTTGTAAGACGCAGAGAGGGTGAGCGCATGAGTTCTGCATGTGTGGTTCCCACTGTCAAGCATGGAGGAGGCAGTGTCATGGTCTGGGGTTGCTTTGCTGGTGACAGAGTTGGTGATCTTTACCAAGTCCATGGCAAGCTCAACCAGCATGGCTATCATAGCATACTTCAGAGGCATGCCATTCCATCAGGATTATGGCTAGTTGGGCAGGCCTTCATTCTTCAGCAAGACAATGACCCGAAACACACCTCAAAGTTGTGCAAGAACTATCTGGCAAAGGAGGAAAGTGAAGGACAACTCAATCTAATGACCTGGCCTGCCCAGTCTCCAGACCTCAATCCCATAGAACTTGTATGGGACGAACTGGACAGAAGAGTCAAAGCAAAGCTACCCACAAGTGCCCTACATCTCTGGGAATTGCTGCAGAGAGCTGGGAAGACATGTCGGGTGATTTCCTGCTGAAACTTGTTAACCGAATGCCTCGTGTTTGTGAGGCTGTTATTAAGGCAAAGGGTGGCTATTTTGAGGAATCCAAGATTTAGAGACAATTTTAAATTTTCTTGAACATTGCTTTGATACTCCTTATGTTTTGTTTTGTATATTGTAACATGTGTTTTCATTTTCAAGTATTTACAGAAACATATGTCAATTATGAAAAAAACCTAGTTTCCAGCAAGTGTACTCAAAGTTTTGAGCAAGTGTGTGTGTGTGTGTGTGTGTGTGTGTGTGTAAATTATATATATATATATATATATATATATATATATATATATATATATATATATATATATATATATATATATATATATATATATATGCATGCATATTTTTGTAAAGATTTGTATTTGATGTGCTCAACAAGGATTGCTTTAGAATCCTACTGCTTTCTAAATTCGAATACAGTTCTATTGGCAGTAGGGTTACTATGAGCAGCCCCAAGATTTACTGTATTTGGCGGTTTGGGAAAATTTCACCTATGTTGGATATTCAATGCAAAGCACCTGCAGATGAACACAGGAGCCGTGCTGGTACACATTGGTTTTGTGAGAGATGGTGCATTTGTCTTGGGTTAAGCTCTGAATTGATGGTGAAGGCTTTTAAACCATAATCCTTATGAATATAGGGAAAAATAAGAAATATTTTACAGATTTGTTATTGTCTCAATAGTTCAGTTTATTTAGCCCAGGAACATACTTTCCCAATTCATTTTGGAGCTTGGCAGAAGGAAGGATTTAGTATGCTTAAGAGGGTCATTGTTAAGAGTGTATTTATAATGTTGACACAAAGCCTTTGTAGTCTGACCACAAGGAATACACTGTCTGAAATAGAACCTGTGAGATATGGTGCAGGATTGAAAAAGTTAACAGCCGTGGGCCATTTCAAAAGTACTGCTGAAAAACAAGTTTGAACGCATGCCAGAGAAAACATCTCGGAGGAAGTAGAACACACTGATGGTATTTTGGGAGGCCCACAATCTTGGAACAGGACTGGTCATTTTTCATTGGGTATAGAAAAAGGATAAAAAATTAAAAAACCCTGACATCACAAGAGTGCAGATGGCTTGTAATGTGAAGTGTATTTTAATAAATGAAATGATCACAAGCTGTTGGTTATTTTATACTGTGGTGTTAAACTTTTAGGAGAGGTTTAGATCAGACCTAAAATGCAAACATTTGCTAAGATGTAGAAGATCCAGTAGAAATTATCATGACATAATTGCCTTTTAATTAAAAAAATGACTTATTCATCAGTTCCAGTTATTCTGATTTTAAAGAGAGTAAAAACTTTGCACATCTCTAGTTCCTAAGCTATCATCGGAGAACCAATGTAAAAAACAAATTGTAAAAAAACTAGTCAACAAGGTCTGATTTCTGATGGAGTACCCAGGAGGCTAGGCTATCATGGGGGAAAAATGGTCAAATTGGGGTCCCTGAGTGGTTTACCTGGTAAAAGCACAGCTGTGTGGTGTGCAGTGTGAGTCCTACAGCGCATGTCCGCGTCCTGGCTGAGTGAAGTTGACAGTGTCTTTGCTTCACTGGGGATTCCAACGGGAGCGTCGCATTGGCTCTGGTGCTCCAGTGGGTTAGGGAGGCATCACCAGCAGGGACTGTTTCTCTTCATCGCGCTACAGCGAACCCTGCTGGTCAGGTTCCCAGTGAGGTCAAAAGCATACACCTGCAGGGCTGGCCTTTGTCCTCCAGAGGTCGCTGACATCCGCTCTCAAGTTCCTGAGTGCAAAAGAGGGAATTGCTGCGTTAGGGGAAAAAGTAATTGGGCATTCCATATTGGGGAGAAAATCAGGTAAAATAATTGGGCACAGAAAATATTAATTAAAAAAAAATATAATAATGGAATGTGATATCGGGATACTGATGATGTACATTTTGTCCTGTTTTAGTGGTCAAAGTAGTTGATTTAATCAAACTTTACCCTACCAGGACAAGCCACAGCTGGTGTTTTAGAGCTTTTAATTGTACCATTTAGGTCTAAATTAAAACAAAGTGTATGGTGCCACCATAGCTATACTTTATAATGGCTCTTATCAACCAATTATTCTTAGGGGTAACCCTGAGATAACAAAGGATAGGTGCTTGATACAATCCAGGATGATTCCACAGTGCTGTAAAATGCTCTATAAAATCCATCTTGATCGCATCAACCCCTAAGTGTGGCATAGAGAATTCTTTAATTATCCCCCAGCAATAAGATGGGGTCATCTAATTTTTTATTTGCAACTGTGTCGGAGGATGTTTGTTACTGACAGTCTGTCTGATGTCTTTACCTAGATTTCAGTATCGCTTTTCTGAGCTAACCAGTAGTGCAGCGTAGTGGAACTTTGTGTTGCCAAGAAGTGATAATTTGATCTGCTTTCCAAAGGCTGCTGTTACAGCACACATGCCTTAAATGCTTTATATTTTCTGGGATGCCTTTTCCTATCGGAGAATAATTCAGCTGAAGGAATAGTTGAGCCTGTTTCTTAAAGTGGAAACTTAGAGCTAAATGGGACCTGACCAGGCTTCCTTTATTATTGTCCTTAGCTTTAGTTATACATTTAATGATGGCGTGAATAAGACAGACTAACTATGTAAATCATGTAGCAATGTTTATATAATAACATCACTTTCATTTTTAATTTTAAAAACTTAAAAACTTTTGAACCCAATTTTCCTTCATTTGGGACGGTTACTAAGCACTACTAGTTCTTGGAAAGAGATCTGTATACAAAAGTACTTTCAAAACCGTTGAAAGAAATGAGATCCCCACAGTAAAGTTTTCAAATAGAAAATAAGCCAGTAGTGAAGTTGAAAAGCATGAGCTTTCCATGCCTTGAAAATAAGTAGTCTAAATGTAGTACACACAATTGCATAGCGTGGCATTTTAAACAAAGATTAATTGGCAGCTTGGAATACACATGCTGACATATGGGCACTGTTCATTAGTGGTATGTTTCTAATTTGGGAGTACATGGGTTTATAACATTCAGAATTCTGTTTAGAAGTTTGAAGTTTATTTTTGACTAAATCTTTGTGTTTTTTTTTTCCCCCCAGAGATTTGATCAGTTCAGAAATGATAAACTTCTTCCTATCAGCCTTGAACCTTCGTCTAGCACAGACCAGACTCCAACCACACTAACGTAAGTGCATGTGTGTGTGTGTTCTTATAATATTGTGAAATTCAAAGGTTTATAATTAATGAACTTGAATGGACTGTACCTTTCATGGGAGATGTAAAGTAGCATAACACTGATTGAAAACATTACTGTGAGTTTCAGTAGCCATGTATTATGTAAAAACTCATTTTAATTCCTGATAATAAATATATTTTACCCAGTATTCTGAGAGTAAATAAAATAAGTTAATAAAATACATAAGTTGACATAAGAAAATAAAAAATAAAAAAACATAAAAGTTATATAAAAAATATATAAACAGTTTTTTAGATTTTACATATAACTAAACTGTCAAATAAACTACATTGTTATCAGGCAAAATTCATATAACTAATGGACAACAAAAAAATCTAGCAGCAGCAACACAATGCAGAAGGCTTTGTTTTTCTTTGTGTACTTACTACAGTATATAATATAGTGTACACAAATACAGTATGGATACGATATTGTCTTACTGTTATTTGATGAATATGTATATTACCCCCTTCGGCCACAGTGTGTGTAATTTGTACCATGTTGTTTCTTTAATGTTTTTTTTTTTTTTTTTTTTTTAATTCTTGGCAGGACAACATCTCGCAGTTTTGTCATTCTAAACTTTTAATTAAACAATTATGACAGAAGGTGAAATAACATACAAAACCGTGCCAACTTATACTGCAAAAGCTGTTGATACTGCATAAATAGAAAGGGATTTGATGTGCTGTCTTTCATTCAGCCACTCTAAAAACCATGACAAACCACTCCATCCTCTTTGTGAGCTCATATATGAGAGAGTCATTTGCTCTGGGAAAATCAGTTCATTACAAGTGGATGTGACTCTTAGGGAAAAGGGTGTTCCCATGGAATGTTCCCAATAAAGCTAAACAGTTATTTTAAAAAAAAAAAAAAAATTATATATATATATATATATATATATATATATATAAATATTATAAAAGCTGTTACATATATATATTTCTATCGACATGTTATTAATACTTTAAATCCTATATTGGCGATATAGCTGTATCGCATTACGGAAATAACCCATTATAATAATAATAATAATAATAATAATAATAAACTTTATTTTGTATAGCGCCCTTAAAAGCAGTCATCTCAAAGTGCTTCATAATTAATAGTACTGCAATAAATAAACTGATTATGCGTAAAAGAAACAAAGATAAAAAAAATCATAAAAACCTTTAACTGTGTTTTTGCTAATTTGCTGAACAAGTATGCAGATATTGAAACAAACATTGATTAAACTGAATGACATCTACATGAATTAATATTCCGAAAAGAAATCGTAAAACCTTACAGCAGTCAGCCTCACTACCCTACATGTGTATATGCAACTCATTAACTGATGTCTGAAATATAATAGCGTGGTAAAACTAAGTAGTCTAAATGTTTCTTCTTGTAAATTAATCAAAAGATGGCACTAGTCAAAACTTTTGTCTACTTTACTTTGTGGTCAATTTAGTCAACCTATACCCCGATAGGCCACAGCTAGATTTTATTAGAACATTTTTACAGCACTGGGGAATGACCATGGAATAGGTGGTTATAAAATAGATGGTTGAAGCAATTCAGGACTGTGCCCTGGTACTATAAAAGACTTAAAGCCCAGCTGTGGCTTATCTCACAGGATAACTGTTGATCAAATCGGCCCCTTAGTTTCTTAGAGTTTTTAAGTTATGTATAGTTGAATTTGGTGCAAGGTTTAAATGTACTCCTTATATATTCTCTCCACTATTAAACAGTGCACTCCAATAAAAGCTAAAATAAAATAATCCTAGATAAATCTGTGTTTACCCCAAAGCTAGTTTAAATCATGACTGAAAATCCCAAGTAACAAATGAAAAACTGCATTGTGGCAGTATAACCATATCAAAGCAGTATGATATCCCTAAGATTAAAGCTCAGATGGGTTTTTTTTTTCTAATGGTTTTTTCCTTGTTTCTTTACAGCGTTAATGCAAAAATAAAAGCTATTGAAGCCAAACTGAAAATGATGGCAGACAACCCAGATGCAGACTATAGTGGACCCTCAGCTTACTCATACAATAAACCCACAGAGAAAAAACGAGCTGCTCCTTACAGCAAACAGCCCCGCAGAACCAAACGATGACACTTTCAAAGAGGAACTTTACATGAAGGAACTGTTTCTGCACTCTTCACAATCCTATGATCTTTTGTATCATGGAAATAGAGATTTTTTTTTTTTTTTTGGAGTAATAGATAACTTATTAAATGTGGTTGTAAATTCGAACATTCTGTAGTGAGGTCGTGTTTCTGTGTAGGGTATGTTGAGCTGCTGGGTAGGTTACATACTGGAGATGCTTGCTGGTACAGTAAAGTTCAGTTTTATCAGTCTGTCTGGTGCTGTTTTTGTTTGTTTTTGAAACATGCTTCATCTTCTGGAAAGTTTGATAAATATGAGGGGTTTTTGCTATTGAAATTTTGTACCATTTAGGCTAAATGTTCTAAATGGGTATATATTGCTATATTTTTTATTATCATCTATAGTAACATTATTGATGTATACCTATTTGTTGCAGTTGATTCTGCTTTTCTTCCTGAAATGTGTATAAATTGATGTGTGCTGATTTTCCTTGTTAAGCAGGACTTGTATTTTCTTTATATTATTTGAGCGTGTTTATTTTAATACTTTGCTTGCATAATCATATATGGTAATTTTGACTTTTGCAGAGAGATGTGTGTGTGTGTGTGCAAGCTACAAAAATGCATAGACCTCTGTAATTTAGTATGGCATATACCTGTTTCAATTTGATGTGAAGCTATTGTAAATGATACCAATTGAACTAACTAGACTGTTGGTGAATCAAGCTCGACTGTACACTGATTACACCACTGAAGCCACTCTTTTAGATACAAGTGTTAATTTTTTGTTCTTCCGAGTTCTTCGGTATTCAACAACACAAATTTTATTTTCAGGGTTTCAAACCATTTCTTTGAAATCGTATGTCAGTGTAGTTTATTACAGCTTTATATTGTCCTCTGAAGAAGGGAAGCAGAAGAGTTTACCTAAACAACAGAAAGTCTACTTCAGTCTACCCAAATACAGGGTAAAATGATGATGTCATAATGATTTACAGTATTGCACACTGTACTGCTTAACTTTAAAGGAGAAAGGATACAAATATTATGTAGAAAGTACCGGGAATAGTATTATTATATGGTCTCTGATGTTTTAATTGCAGCAAGGGTCGTTAGAATTAACTAACGACTTTGAAGTTTCAGAAAACCCAGCTAATTCTCATGTTTAAAGTCTATATGATTTAAAAAAAAAATGTTACCACTATTGTGAAATGACTTTCATTTCATTCTCCTAATGCTGAGCCATTTAGCTGTCAGAATGAATAAAAATGAGTGCAAGAAGCCCACCAAATCCTGACCTTCTCATGTTACTTTCCTGGGATTATTCCATGATGAGACTACTGCTGGATCTTCCGCAATATTATCTAGTTACAAAATGAGCCCAGAGCTTTTGACTTTTTTGTGTTTTTAATTTTTGTTTAAGTATTTGTTGGTAGGCAAGTATATTAAATCCAGACTATTTGATATAAAGGTGCACCAGGGTGCTCGGACGGATGGAACCGTTGCAAATATTACTGAACGCTAGTAAACTAATCTCTAAATGAACGTGTCTGTTTGTTGAAATGCATATAAACACTGTGTATACAATATTTTTGTATGCGTTATAAATAAAAGAAATGATCCCTGTAACTAAGACAGTTGTATACGCACTTGGGTCAAAAGCGATCGATTGCCTTCAGTTTGGTCAAGTTTGACTACAAATATAGTTTTGAGCACAGAGAAATATTAAACTCTTTTTGTATCTTTTCACCTGCAGACCCAGCTGGTTTCTTGTACTGGATTTGAAGTAGGAATTTGTATTCACTGTGTTGTAGTTATCAGCCAATATGGCCCAAGCATACAGAAAATACTCACTAAAAAGGCAATTATTACAAAAAATTGTTCTGCAGAGTTTTATTTTAATAGTTATATCTAGTTACAGAAAAAGATATTCAATTATCATAGTATGAGTGAAATTTGTCTTTTTTTTTATTTAAGAAAAACCAAAACTACAGTCGATAGTTGATCTTTGTAAAGCATGTGAAGGACAGCTGCCAATCCTGGATTATGAATTTACAAACGATCGTTTCTCTAATCAGCTCATAGTTTGCTTTAGTAAACGTTTAACATTATGAAGCAAGGCGTTCATACAAAATAATAAAATACTAAGCGTTTCACTTTCAATAAATCCTCGATAGACAAAACCCAATAACGAGTAGTACAGCTACCAATACTATATGG
>NC_054590.1:0-12780 GCF_017654505.1 Polyodon spathula
TAAATCCCCAAAAGAAATGACTAAAGCTAAGGTTTACAATTTTAGAAAAGCAAACTATGAAGGTATGAAACAGAGACTAACAGAAGTAGATTGGAGTAAAATAGAGAAAACACCCACAGAAGAAGGATGGTTGTTCTTCAAAAATGTAGTACTAGAGGCACAAAACAATTATATCCCTAAAGTAGACAAATCTAAATGTAAAACTAAATTGCCAAAATGGTTTAATAGATCAATTAAAAAAAATATTCAGCGAAAAAAGGCACTTTACAGAGCATTAAAAAAGGACCAAAAAGAAAGTACGCAGAAAGAGTACACAGAACTGCAAACGCAAGTCAAAAAGGAAGTTAGAAAGGCCAAGAGAGAAATAGAAATAAACATTGCTAAGGGAGCTAAAACCAATTCCAAAATGTTTTTCCAATATTACAACAGCAAGAGAACATTCAAAGAGGAGATTAAATGTTTAAGAGATACAAATGGCAAAATCGTAGATGAAGAAAAAAAAATAGCAAATATATTAAATGATTACTTTTCACAAGTTTTTACAAAGGAAGATACTGACAACATGCCCCACATGTCATCCAGTTCCTATCCAGTTTTAAATAACTTTAGCATAACTGAGGCAGAAGTGTTAAAGGGACTAGGAGCTCTTAAAATAAACAAATCCCCTGGGCCGGATGAGATCCTCCCAGTAGTACTCAAAGAAATGAAAGAAGTAATTTACAAACCGCTAACCAAGATCATGCAGCAGTCTCTTGACACAGGGGTGGTACCGACAGACTGGAAAATTGCAAACGTAATACCGATCCACAAAAAGGGAAACAAAACTGAACCAGGTAACTACAGACCAGTAAGCCTGACTTCTATTATATGCAAACTTATGGAAACTATAATAAGATCCAAAATGGAAAATTACCTATATGGTAACAGGGTACTGGGAGACAGTCAACATGGTTTTAGGAAAGGGAGATCGTGCCTAACTAACTTGCTTGATTTTTTTGAGGATGCAACATCGATAATGGATAATTGCAAAGCATATGACATGGTTTATTTAGATTTCCAGAAAGCTTTTGACAAAGTCCCGCACAAAAGATTAATTCTCAAACTGAACGCAGTTGGGATTCAAGGAAACACATGTACATGGATTAGGGAGTGGTTAACATGTAGAAAACAGAAAGTACTGATTAGAGGAAAAACCTCAGAATGGAGTGTGGTAACCAGCGGTGTACCACAGGGATCAGTATTAGGTCCTCTGCTATTCCTAATCTACATTAATGATTTAGATTCTGGTATAGTAAGCAAACTTGTTAAATTTGCAGACGACACAAAAGTAGGAGGAGTGGCAAACACTGTTGCAGCAGCAAAGGTCATTCAAAATGATCTAGACAAGATTCAGAACTGGGCAGACACATGGCAAATGACATTTAATAGAGAAAAGTGTAAGGTACTGCACGCGGGAAATAAAAATGTACATTATAAATATCATATGGGAGATATTGAAATTGGAGAAGGAATCTATGAAAAAGACCTAGGAGTTTTTGTTGACTCAGAAATGTCTTCATCTAGACAATGTGGGGAAGCTATAAAAAAGGCTAACAAGATGCTTGGATACATTGTGAAAAGTGTTGAATTTAAATCAAGGGAAGTAATGTTAAAACTGTACAATGCACTAGTAAGACCTCATCTTGAATATTGTGTTCAGTTCTGGTCACCTCGCTATAAAAAAGATATTGCTGCTCTAGAAAGAGTGCAAAGAAGAGCGACCAGAATTATTCCGGGCTTAAAAGGCATGTCATATGCAGACAGGCTAAAAGAATTGAATCTGTTCAGTCTTGAACAAAGAAGACTACGTGGCGACCTAATTCAAGCATTCAAAATTCTAAAAGGTATTGACAGTGTCGACCCAAGGGACTTTTCCAGCCTGAAAAAAGAAACAAGGACCAGGGGTCACAAATGGAGTTTAGAAAAAGGGGCATTCAGAACAGAAAATAGGAGACACTTTTTTACACAGAGAATTGTGAGGGTCTGGAATCAACTCCCCAGTAATGTTGTTGAAGCTGACACCCTGGGATCCTTCAAGAAGCTGCTTGATGAGATTTTGGGATCAATAAGCTACTAACAACCAAACGAGCAAGATGGGCCAAATGGCCTCCTCTCGTTTGTAAACTTTCTTATGTTCTTATGTTCTTAAATATTGTAAGGTCCCTCACGTAATAGAATAACACATTGTTATACATGTATCTCTTTGGAAACACTAAACGGAATACATAATAATAAGAAAATATTTAAATTTTTTTTAAGAAATTGAGCTAAATACAAAGTATAGTGTTGAAAAAATAAAGAAGCTTTTATGGTCTCTGAAGTACTTTATAACATTTCCCAGAGTGTTCGGAAAACATGGACACAAATTCCAAGATGTCACTGCAACAAATGCATTTGTATTGTATTTTTACAGAAAGAGAATCAAATACAGCCAAAAAACACCTGGTCCTGGTGGAACATACCACTGAGAAACACTTGGTCCTTCAAGAGATCACCGAAAGGTTGCATGCTTCAGCCCACACTAGTAAAAGGGTTGTTAGTTCATTTTTAATATATTAAATTCACAGCCACAGCTTGCCTTCTAAGATGGCTTTGACAGATTATTTAAGAAACGCCATGCTTTGCATTCTTAACACAGTCATCATTTTTAGGCTACGTTTTCTTCACGGTAACATTCAAGATTCTTTCCAAGTCAATTTCTATAAATATAAGGGGGTCTCTATGATTTCTGTAAATGTCATGTCCGAGGCTCGGTAACTGTAAGTTTTTGTTAAATGTTTCCATTATGATTTCGCTTATAGCAGAACATAGATTTGATAATATACTGTGCTAAAGCTGTATTTTTTGAAAACCTATACACTATTAGCATCTGCCTTGTTTTATGGTTACTCCTTACTCAGCCATGTGACGATAGCTTCACTCTAATATGTCAACTCCATTCAATGTAAAACAAAATGTTTCTGGTAAAAGATGTACGATTCTTAACTTCAAATTAATTCATTTTCAGAGAAAGCCTATAACTGCTGGAATTACTCTTACAGAAGTCCTAGTTCTTTTGGATCAAACTATGGTTACTGACAGGCTTGTTAATTGAGGCAGTACTGAAACTTTGAGTTAATTGTTAGCAATAAATTAATAAAACAGTGTAGACTACATCCGGTACATGGTGGTAAGTATTTAAAAAAAATACTACTTACAAAATAGTATTTACTAATTTTTATTCATCATACATTTCTGGCAACCTATTTTCTATTTGGATTTTAAATACATTTATGTACAAAGTTTGTTAATATAATTTTTTGTTAAATGTTTCCATTAAGATTTACTCATAGCAGGGCATAGATTTGATAATATACTGTGCTAACGTAAGTACCAGTTCTTTTGGATCAAACTATGATTACTGAGAGGCTTGTTGATTGCATGTCATGTAAGGTGCATGTATGCCACTGAAATAAATTAGAATGAGCAAATCAACTGTCCAATCGTGTTTACACACTCACTGTTTAAGCACACCAAATTGACCAATTAAATCATGTAAATATTTTCTGCCAGAGATATAGCCATTACAATTGGTACAATGGTAAGGGAGGTGGGTTTACTGTAAAGGCTGACAAAATTAAGAAAAAGCCAATTAAGTGCAAAACCAGTTAAAAAAGCATGGATCAACACACCGTCGTGGGAATAAACCAGTTAAAAACTGTCGTGGGAATAAACCAGTTAAAAAGCATGGATCAGCACACCGTCGTGGGAATAAACCAGTTAAAAAGCATGGATCAACACACTGTCGTGGGAATAAACCAGTTAAAAAGCATGGATCAACACACCGTCGTGGGAATAAACCAGTTAAAAAGCATGGATCAACACACCGTCGTGGGAATAAACCAGTTAAAAAGCATGGATCATCAGCACACCGTCGTGGGAATAAACCAGTTAAAAAGCATGGATCAGCACACCGTCGTGGGAATAAACCAGTTAAAAAGCATGGATCAACACACCGTCGTGGGAATAAACCGTCTTGGGAATAAACCAGTTAAAAAATGGATCAACACATGGATCAGATCAGCACACACTATGGATCGTCGGGAATAAACCATTTAAAAAGCATGGATCACACAATCGTGGGAATAAACCAGTTAAAAAGCATGGATCAACACACCGTCGTGGGAATAAAACAGTTAAAAAGCATGGATCAACACACCGTCGTGGGAATAAACCAGTTAAAAAGCATGGATCAACACACTGTCGTGGGAATAAACCAGTTAAAAAGCATGATCAGCACACCGTCGTGGGAATAAACCAGTTAAAAAGCATGGATCAACACACCGTCGTGGGACCGTTAAAGCAGATCAACACACCGTCATGGGAAAAAAGTTGGGATCAACACACCGTCGTGGGAATAAAGCAGTTAAAAAGCATGGATCAACACACCGTCGTGGGAATAAACCAGTTAAAAAGCATAGTGGGATAACCATAAAAAAGCATGGATATCTAAACGCTCAAGGTTTTGTCGTGTCCAGGACATAAGAGTTTGAGAAAACCGCAGTTCAACACCTCAGATTCACACAGTCTCATTTGTAAAAAAGCATGATCAACACACGGTCCATGGAACATTCAAGAAGATAACACCGAGTCCGTGATGAAAAAGCAGTTCCTCGCAGATCACAATCAGTTACTACTTAAGTTTGGCAGGTAAAACGCTCACCACACTGTCTGGGTTAAACCTATTGATAACACGTCGTGCAGTAAACAGCATCGATCCATAACATTCGTAAACCAGTTAAAAAGCATGGATCAACACACTGTCGTGGGAATAAACCAGTTAAAAAGCATGGATCAGCACACTGTCGTGGGAATAAACCAGTTAAAAAGCATGGATCAGCACACCGTCGTGGGAATAAACCAGTTAAAAAGCATGGATCAACACACCGTCGTGGGAATAAACCAGTTAAAAAGCATGGATCAACACACCGTCGTGGGAATAAACCAGTTAAAAAGCATGGATCAACACACCGTCGTGGGAATAAAGCAATTAAAAAGCATGGATCAATACACCGTCGTGGGAATAAACCAGTTAGAAAGCATGGATCAACACACTGTCGTGGGAATAAACCAGTTAAAAAGCATGGATCAGCACACCATCGTGGGAATAAAGCAGTTAAAAAGCATGGATCAATACACTGTCATGGAAATTCTAATAAAGGAAGAGAGACTGCGAGTTCCAAACACACAGGCCTTTATTTCTTAAGTTTGCAAACTGAGAACACTCACGATAATCATCGAGTAGTGTTCCAACATACAGAGTTAGAACAGTTTCTTATATACCTTAAAACTGTGAGCAAGGCAGAGTGTTAGCCAATGATGATTCAGATATTAGCATATAAGAGAAACAATTTATAACTGTGCATACGTAGTATATAGCTAAGCAAGCATAGACATGTGTTCTGCCCACTCACCTTCTACCTGCATGGTTTTGTCCACTAAAACAAATGCGTTTACAGTAGAATTCAGCGACTGGAATCACTCTGATCGTATAACTGAACACGAGAAGAAAAAAAAGAAAAAAAAAAAAGTACGCAGAAAGAGTACACAGAACTGCAAACGCAAGTCAAAAAGGAAGTTAGAAAGGTCAAGAGAGAAATAGAAATAAACATTGCTAAGGGAGCTAAAACCAATTCCAAAATGTTTTTCCAATATTACTACAGCAAGAGAACATTCAAAGAGGAGATTAAATGTTTAAGAGATACAAATGGCAAAATCGTAGAGGAAGAAAAAAAAATAGCAAATATGTTAAATGATTACTTTTCACAAGTTTTTACAAAGGAAGATACGGACAACATGCCCCACATGTCATCCAGTTCCTATCCAGTTTTAAATAACTTTAGCATAACTGAGGCAGAAGTGTTAAAGGGACTAGGAGCTCTTAAAATAAACAAATCCCCTGGGCCGGATGAGATCCTCCCAGTAGTACTCAAAGAAATGAAAGAAGTAATTTACAAACCGCTAACCAAGATCATGCAGCAGTCTCTTGACACAGGGGTGGTACCGACAGACTGGAAAATTGCAAACGTAATACCGATCCACAAAAAGGGAAACAAAACTGAACCAGGTAACTACAGACCAGTAAGCCTGACTTCTATTATATCCAAACTTATGGAAACTATAATAAGATCCAAAATGGAAAATTACCTATATGGTAACAGGGTACTGGGAGACAGTCAACATGGTTTTAGGAAAGGGAGATCGTGCCTAACTAACTTGCTTGATTTTTTTTGAGGATGCAACATCGATAATGGATAATTGCAAAGCATATGACATGGTTTATTTAGATTTCCAGAAAGCTTTTGACAAAGTCCCGCACAAAAGATTAATTCTCAAACTGAACGCAGTTGGGATTCAAGGAAACACATGTACATGGATTAGGGAGTGGTTAACATGTAGAAAACAGAAAGTACTGATTAGAGGAAAAACCTCAGAATGGAGTGTGGTAACCAGCGGTGTACCACAGGGATCAGTATTAGGTCCTCTGCTATTCCTAATCTACATTAATGATTTAGATTCTGGTATAGTAAGCAAACTTGTTAAATTTGCAGACGACACAAAAGTAGGAGGAGTGGCAAACACTGTTGCAGCAGCAAAGGTCATTCAAAATGATCTAGACAAGATTCAGAACTGGGCAGACACATGGCAAATGACATTTAATAGAGAAAAGTGTAAGGTACTGCACGCAGGAAATAAAAATGTACATTATAAATATCATATGGGAGATATTGAAATTGGAGAAGGAATCTATGAAAAAGACCTAGGAGTTTTTGTTGACTCAGAAATGTCTTCATCTAGACAATGTGGGGAAGCTATAAAAAAGGCTAACAAGATGCTCGGATACATTGTGAAAAGTGTTGAATTTAAATCAAGGGAAGTAATGTTAAAACTGTACAATGCACTAGTAAGACCTCATCTTGAATATTGTGTTCAGTTCTGGTCACCTCGCTATAAAAAAGATATTGCTGCTCTAGAAAGAGTGCAAAGAAGAGTGACCAGAATTATTCCGGGCTTAAAAGGCATGTCATATGCAGACAGGCTAAAAGAATTGAATCTGTTCAGTCTTGAACAAAGAAGACTACGTGGCGACCTAATTCAAGCATTCAAAATTCTAAAAGGTATTGACAGTGTCGACCCAAGGGACTTTTTCAGCCTGAAAAAAGAAACAAGGACCAGGGGTCACAAATGGAGTTTAGAAAAAGGGGCATTCAGAACAGAAAATAGGAGACACTTTTTTACACAGAGAATTGTGAGGGTCTGGAATCAACTCCCCAGTAATGTTGTTGAAGCTGACACCCTGGGATCCTTCAAGAAGCTGCTTGATGAGATTTTGGGATCAATAAGCTACTAACAACCAAACGAGCAAGATGGGCCGAATGGCCTCCTCTCGTTTGTAAACTTTCTTATGTTCTTATGTTCTTAAGAGCTTACAGCATAGAACTAATATGCTTGTGTTATCACAGTGATGTAATGCAATTGGTACTGTTGATGCATTCCTTGTGCGGCAGCTGGAAGGGGAGAACTAGTATTGGATAGAAGTGCTGAGGCGCGTTGTTGCTGTGATAAAGTTTTTAAGTGAGAGAACCCTCCCATTCTGTGGCAACGTTGAGCTTCTAGGGTCAGCGCACAACGGAAACTACACTGAACAAAAATATAAACGCAACATGTAAAGTGTTGGTTCCATGTTTCATGAGCTAGGAAGGAATTAATTGCGCTAATGGGGAGAAAACTAAGCGGGTCATTGCAGCCGAGCTACAGCATGCTAAATATTTTTCAGTGATTGTGGATTCAACACTGGACCCATCTCATGTGGACTAGCTTACTTTTATTTTCAGGTTCGTTAATAATGAGGGGAAAGTAGTTGAACGATGTATTGGATTCAAGCCTATTGAAAGCCATACTGGCTGTCAGTGTACTTGTTATGATCCGTGACCTGTGCTTGGATCTGTCTAATTGTAACATGCCAGTAACATGTCTGGCCGATAAAATGGTCTTCAGGCCCATATAAACAAACAAAACCATTTCATTACATACCGCGCGCTGCACATTCTTTGAATTTGGTTGGTGTCAATACCATTGAGAACAGCTGCCAAGAGGCTAGTCATTTTTTTTGGATGCTGCAGTCCATGTCCAGTTTTTGCGCTGTGTCAACTCACTGGTGGAATAAAGTTTTTCACAATGCTGACATCAAAGTAAATTGACTCTGAAATACCTATTATGCACGCGATGGAGCTGTACCGCTGACTCAACATCAGCACTTTGGAACAACTACAGCTCAATAAGGGATGCTTGTGTGGCAAAATGGAATGCTTGGAGACAGCCTTCATGGCTCATTTCTGGGATGCCGTCCTACACAGGTTCAAGATGACAAGTGAGCTGTTGCAGAAAAGCGACATTGATTTAAAGACTGCTGTGAGACTACTGGAGTCTTTGCTGTCATTTGTGGCATCACTTTGGGATCAGTTTTCAGACTTTGAAAAGACTGCCATGGAGATGTGTCCCGGACCGATCAGCACGACTTTCATTGGATAAGGAAACGGAAAGCATTTGCAGGTGAAACCAGGGAGCATGAAGTCACAATTGAGGGGAGCCACAAATTTCAAGTTGAGACATTCAACGTTTCAGCTGTCTCAATCAATGACTGGATGCATACAGGCCTCTGAATGATTCCTTTGGAGTTCTGTTTGATGACAAGGAGTCTGACACCAGTGATATTCATAAGCGGGCCAATACACTTTCCTCTGCTTACCCAACTGATTTGGGTCAGAGTGTTGCAGACAAGCTCATTCAATTTAAATTCTTTGTAAGAGCTAAGCAGGATAAATCATCCTCAAAACTGCTGTAGACTGTGTTGAGAAATGGCCTACAATCAACCTTTCCAAACATGTTTGTTGCCCTGAGACTTTTCTTGACTCTACCTGTAATTAATTGTGAGGGTGAACGATCGTTTTCGCAAATGGCAAGAATAAAAAATGAACTCGGAACAAGTATGTGTCAGAAACGCCTTAGTGCACTTTCATTGATGGCTATTGAGTCTGAACTTTGATGATGTGGTGACTGAATTCTCAAGGAAGAAATCAAGAAAGAGGCTGATCTTCTAAGGTAAGAGGCACATTTATTTATTATGACATGCTGTTATACTCACTGCTGGGATGAATGATTTAATTACATTTATAAATGGTGTGCTGTTCATTATTCATTGGCTGCTGTAGACTACCGAGCAATCAGTTGAATTTAGTCTTACATATAACTAGCTGAGGTTGAGTTGATAGGAGGAGAGATGGGAGGTGCCCAGGGGCCCAGAATTGGTTCATCCGGCCCTGTCTTAACTTCATAGTAATTCATTTTTAAAGACTTCTAAAGATTTAGAAGTGAGTAGTTTTTCCGAGATTTACGATTATACTATAATACAGTATAATCGTAAATCTCGAAAAACTACTCACTTCTAAATCTCTTGTAGTCATTTTTGTATTACTTTAGTATAAATACATGTTAATTTGGAGTCATATGTTGTTTTTTTCTGACTTTATGTGAACCAAAAGACACACATTTGCCCGTTTTCCCATTGGAAATAGTGATATTTTGAAATATCACTGTCCTGGTCACAAAAGCAAAGTTTGTGGGGAATAATAGCCATTTTCTATACTTTTGAGGCATAAGGAAATAACACTTACTACCCAGGAACAAAAATTGTGTTACATAGTGTTTTCAGACAAAGCCTATAACTACTGGAATTATTGTTATAGAAGTACCAGTTCTTTTCTATCAAGCTATGGTTACTGACAGGCTTGTTGATTGAGGCAGTACTGAAACTTTCAGTTAATTGTTTTGCCCTTTTCGGCCAAGCACAACAGTGGCTCAGGGCACTGAATCTACCAAAGCTGGGGGTCCGCAGTCTCCTCCATTGTAGGGAGATTGGGCTGCCAATTGGGGTTGTTGATCTGGGAGGTCTGGATCCCAGCGCAATGAGGGGAGATGGTGCAGGTGATGCCAGTCCCATGCTGCTCAGCAGGGAGGGAGAGGTCTGTAGGCTGGTCGGAGAGGAGATCAAGGAGTCCTCGAAGGCCTCTGCCTGTCAGATTGTGCCTTTCAAGGGGGCCAGATTGTGGTGCCGAGGCAGCATGAATTGCATGAATTCTCACAAAATTTAAATGATTTTATAGTTTTATCAGCTTTTCTTTCCTACATATGTATGCCTTTCCTTCCAGGCAGTTTCTTCTTTTTAACTGCATCCCATTCCTGTGGGTTCGCTGTGGTCTTTTCTGACCTTTTCTTAACAATTGTTTGCATTAGGCTGCATTAGGCTGTGCAGACCCTACTCAATGCATCCTGTCTGTGCAGACCCTACTCAATGCATCCTGTCTGTGTGGACCCCTGCTCAATGCATCCTGTCTGTGCAGACCCCTGCTCAATGCATCCTGTCTGTGCAGACCCTGCTCAATGCATCCTGTCTGTGTGGACCCCTGCTCAATGCATCCTGTCTGTGTGGACCCCTGCTCAATGCATCCTGTCTGTGCAGACCCTGCTCAATGCATCCTGTCTGTGTGGACCCCTACTCAATGCATCTTGTCTGTGCAGACCCTGCTCAATGCATCCTGTCTGTGCAGACCCCTGCTGAATGCATCCTGTCTGTACAGACCCCTGCTGAATGCATCCTGTCTGTACAGACCCCTGCTGAATGCATCCTGTCTGTGTGGACCCCTGCTCAATGAGTCCTGTTTGTACTGACCCCTGCTCAATACACCTGTCTGTGCGGACCCCTGCTCAATGCTGCCTCTCTGTGCAGACCCTGCTCAATACACCTGTCTGTGCGGACCCCTGCTCAATGCTGCCTCTCTGTGCAGACCCTGCTCAATGCATCCTGTCTGTGTGGACCCTGCTCAATGCTGCCTCTCTGTGCAGACCCTGCTCAATGCATCCTGTCTGTGTGGACCCTGCTCAATGGATCCTCTCTGTGCGGACCGCTGCTGTGCGGACCCTGCTCAATGCATCCTGTCTGTACAAACCTGTAATTTAAAAATTATAATATGGTATCCATACCATTTCTATATGTATTAACTTATTTTTTTAGAATATGCCTGTAATTTGTTGAACTGCTTTAATAGTGTTCATAACTGCATCGAATGATTTCTGTTGTAGTTTTACACGGCATGGTACAATGTTAATTCCAGAATGTCATATAACCTTTCCTATTACTGTGTACTAATCATCCACTCTATCAGACTCTGAGGGAAGGAGTCATCATCAGATGATGTTTCGCAATCATCTGAAAAAAATGATTTAAAAATTGTGTTTAAATCAAATTTTCAGGCAGCATTATTATGGTTTACTTGCCATGATTGCTAGATCTGGTCTGGTAACACTGTTCTAAAAACTTAAGTTAATTGGCTGTTCGGCTAGTAGGGCTATCTTATGATTAAACTAGCTCCCATGTATTGAACATGTTGTACAGCACAAAGACTTTTGATAGAAGCTTCCCACAACAATATCTCAATAATTGTTGTAGTGGAGGGTTAGTCTCGGGGGTTCTCTGTATGTTGTAGTGGAGGGTTGGTCTCGGGGGGTTCTCTGTATGTTGTAGTGGAGGGTTGGTCTCGGGGGGTTCTCTGTATGTTGTATTGGAGGGTTGGTCTCGGGGGTTCTCTGTATGTTGTAGTGGAGGGTTGGTCTCGGGGGGTTCTCTGTATGTTGTAGTGGAGGGTTGGTCTCGGGGGGTTCTCTGTATGTTGTAGTGTAGGGTTGGTCTCGGGGGGTTCTCTGTATGTTGTAGTGGAGGGTTGGTCTCTGTATGTTGTAGTGGAGGGGGTGTTCTCTGTATGTTGTAGTGGAGGGTTGGTCTCGGGGGGTTCTCTGTATGTTGTAGTGGAGGGTTGGTCTCGGGGGGTTCTCTGTATGTTGTAGTGGAGGGTTGGTCTCGGGGGGTTCTCTGTATGTTGTAGTGGAGGGTTGGTCTCGGGGGGTTCTCTGTATGTTGTAGTGGAGGGTTGGTCTCGGGGGGTTCTCTGTATGTTGTAGTGGAGGGTTGGTCTCGGGGGGTTCTCTGTATGTTGTAGTGGAGGGTTGGTCTCGGGGGGTTCTCTGTATGTTGTAGTGGAGGGTTGGTCTCGGGGGGTTCTCTGTATGTTGTAGTGGAGGGTTGGTCTCGGGGGGTTCTCTGTATGTTGTAGTGGAGGGTTGGTCTCGGGGGGTTCTCTGTATGTTGTAGTGGAGGGTTGGTCTCTGTATGTTGTAGTGGAGGGTTGGTCTCGGGGGGTTCTCTGTATGTTGTAGTGGAGGGTTGGTCTCGGGGGGGTTCTCTGTATGTTGTAGTGGAGGGTTGGTCTCGGGGGGTTCTCTGTATGTTGTAGTGGAGGGTTGGTCTCGGGGGGTTCTCTGTATGTTGTAGTGGAGGGTTGGTCTCGGGGGGTTCTCTGTATGTTGTAGTGGAGGGTTGGTCTCGGGGGGTTCTCTGTATGTTGTAGTGGAGGGTTGGTCTCGGGGGGTTCTCTGTATGTTGTAGTGGAGGGTTGGTCTCGGGGGGTTCTCTGTATGTTGTAGTGGAGGGTTGGTCTCGGGGGGTTCTCTGTATGTTGTATTGGAGGGTTGGTCTCGGGGGGTTCTCTGTATGTTGTAGTGGAGGGTTGGTCTCGGGGGGTTCTCTGTATGTTGTAGTGGAGGGTTGGTCTCGGGGGGTTCTCTGTATGTTGTAGTGGAGGGTTGGTC
>NC_054590.1:13280-30846 GCF_017654505.1 Polyodon spathula
GCCCCGCAAAAGGGATATCATGCGTCAACCTCATGACCTCGGTCCGACAAGACAGGGTAACCATCAATTGTGTTACAGGCTGTCCTGTGCCCGCGTCTAGGTTTACCCTATATAGTAATTGCTCCTTGATACTGAAGTGTGGCTATACTAACGCGCCAGCGCCATCAACATACTTACCTTCAATAGACCAGACCTGTCCCAAAGCGTGTACTAGTGACGTGTCGTTATGTTGGCCCCACACTATGTGTTCTGGCCCCTTAGTTGGTTTGAGTTCATTTTTCAAGTCAACTCCATTTGGCCACTAGATGGCGCTGTTTACTGATAAGGTCTGTTGATTGCTTAAGTTCCTATTTCCTGTAAAGAAGAATCCTCGTTAGCAACGGTGACGTTGTCGCACTGTGGAGCTGCAGATATCATCGAATTTATTTGTAGAAGCATTGTATGTAAGTAAAATCAATAATAACATACATACTCACCTTTCAATTCATGATGATATTTTATATGGATGATCGTTTGCGTGATAGATTTATGTATTTTCTTGATAGTTGCATGGTCGGAGATATCTGTTCTATGTAATTGATCTTGCCATGTTTGGGGAATTATTTTGCATATGGCAGCATATTTCTGAGTTTATGATAATATTATACCATACCTAAAAATACATGCTGTGCTATTAGTGAGAATTAAGCATAGTATTCAGCATACCCGTACTTACGGTTGTTTTCTTTATTTTATTTTAGTTTTACTCAGTTCCTAACACTGTACCTATAAACTGGTGGCAATAAAGCATCATTCAATACTAAAGTTACTGGAAAGAGTTTATCTATCTTTTAAGCTTAAGAAGGGGACTCTTTTGCGGGGGGAGAATAGAAAAAAGACATTATCAACGCTGACTGCACCCTCCGGTGGACTCGAATATCGAAAAAAAGGAAAATATCCAGAAAAAAAAAAAAAAAAAAAAAAAAGGGGCTCTACTCCTCTCCAGTCTGCTCTACTCCCTGTACACATCCAATTGAAGATGTCAGCTTCAGAACATATGAGCCTTGCAACCAGGTCAGAGTGTTCACGTTCATCTAAGTCATCAACGACACTCCAGCAAATCTGCAGCAAGCTTGGCTGCATTAGAAGCTCGCGCCAAGGCTGAAGCAGCACTAGCAAGAGCATCATATACACAGAGAGAAATAGAAGTGAAAGTGAAGAAGGCCCAGCTTAAAGTGGAGGAGACCCGCCTGGAAGCCACATTAGAGGCTCTTCAGCAGGAGAAAGAGGCGGAGGCCGCCTTAGCTGAGGCTAATGTATTTGAGTCAGCGATGGATGCAGCTGATGTGCCACAGCTGGCTGGGGTTGACGACAACAAACAAGGCTCATCCTACCATTCTCTCGAGAGGGCTGAGAAGTACGTACAAGACCAGCAAGACTACATGAACTACCATCAGCCATCAGCAAACAAGGAAGTCTCACAGCCAGACGTCAAGGTTGAATCGCCTCCCCCAGTTGATCACCTGCAACCACGACTACATCCTCTCTCTCGTGCCCCCACTCATACTGGTGTGCCAGCCACCTCAAGACACCCAACGACTCATCTTATCAGAGAGCATGTGGTGAACGTGCCTAACCCCGCCTACAGGCTCCACACCTCACAGTCTCCCAGGTGCTGCGCAGATGACGGACAGCCACCTGGTGTAGAACGTCATGAGTCCAGTAGACCCATTCTGATCGTGCCAATGTTGCAGATCTGGTGAAGTTCCTAGCACGCCGCGACCTCCTCACAGCTGGACTCACCAAGTTCAACGACAAGCCAGAGAACTACTGGGCTTGGAACTCGACCTACTAATCAAGTGGCTTGGGCCAGAATCAGCTGAGCATGTGAGAAGAATGAGGTCCGTCCATGTCAGTCATCCTGCTGCAGCCCTCAGTGTGGACTGGCAACGGCTAGAGGAGTGCTATGGGTCTGCTGAAGCTATGAAGACAGCCCTCTTCAACAAGCTTGAACGCTTCCCGAAGATCTCCAATAAAGACCCCCAACATCTGAGCTGGGTGACCTTCTCCTCGAGTTGGAGGCAGCCAAAGCTGAAGGTTACTTACCCGGCCTGTCCTACCTGGACACTGCAAGAGGAAACAAGCCTATTCTGGAGAAGCTCCCCTTCAGCATGCAGGAGAAGTGGATGTCACAGGGGACCAGATACAAACAGGTGCATGGTGTCAGCTTCCCACCCTTCTCGTTCTTCTCCGGTTTAATTCGTGCAGAAGCAAAAATGAGGAACGACCCAAGCTTCATCACATCCACTTCCAGCGCAGCGCCGCCTAAAGGAGAGAAATTCTCAAAGAGAACGGCGAGAGCCCCTATCACAATGCACAAGACAGAAGTGGACAACGCCATCCAGAAAGATGAATCCAAGAAGGAGGACCCTAACAAACAATGCCCTATCCACAAAAAGCCGCACCCCCTGTGAAAGTGTAGAGGCTTTAGGGAGAAAACCCTAGAAGAGAGAAAAACCTACCTTAGAGAGAACTCTATATGCTTTAGGTGTGTCTCCTCAACAGGAGAACTGTAAAGCTGTCATCCAGTGCTCTGAGTGCAAAAGCGACAAGCATATTGCAGCTCTAAGGGGGGGGCACGCCGGTCCTGCCTCTTGGTCTCACAAAGATGCCGTCAGCTCCTCCACACAGCATGGTGGGAAGGAAGACAATGGGCCCCTGCATGCTCCCTTCGCACAGCGCCTAGCCCTCGGCTGGGTGATAGTGGGAGATGTCTGTCTCGGAGGGGCACACAAGCCTTCACCAGTTAACGCCTTCAAGACAAACATTCTGGAGAACGGACGCCCCAGCTTCATGAGTCCTTGTCTCAGCAGCTTCCATGTTAATGAGAACTTCAGCCACACATACCAGCCTTGAAGTTCTGGCACCATGTCCCTGAAGCAGAGATGCACGCCAGCCGACGTGGCAAGCCTCATGGGCGAATCTGTCTTCTGCTACACTAAGGATGATGACAAACCAGCTCCCTCAATGGAGGATCTCGCCTTCCTAAAGATGATGGAGAAAGAGTTCCATCAGGATGCATCAAACAGCTGGGTTGCTCCGCTCCCTTTCCGTAGCCCACGGCAACGTCTCCCCAAAAACCGCGATCAGGCCAGCAATCGCCTCGCCTCACTCACACGCACGCTCAAGAAACGTCCAGAGATGAAGGACCACTTCATTGAGTTCATGTGCAAAATCTTTGAGAATGGGCACGCTGAAATCGCTCTACCCCTACAAGCAGAAGAAGAGTGCTGGTATCTTCCGATCTTCGGGGTGTATCATCCACAAAAACCCGGAGAGATAAGAGTGGTATTCGACTCCAGTGCCTAGCACCATGGGGCATCTCTGAATGACATCCTGCTTACTGGTCCCAACATGAACAACAGCCTGCTTGGGGTACTGCCACGGTTCAGAAAGGAACCAGTGGCTGTGACAGCAGATGTGCAGCAGATGTTCCATTGCTTCGTTGTTCGTGAAGACCATCGGAACTACGTGCGATTCCTCTGGTATCGCAACAACGACCTGGATGACGAAGTTGTGGAGTACAGGATGCGGGTCCATGTTTTCGGTAATAGCCCGTCCCCAGCAGTGACCACGATACCGACGAAGAACAAGTACGCGGCGGAATCTTGCGGCTCGCTCACGGGGCCTTCGTACATGCATGCCGCACAGTCTGTCCGTATACGTTCGAACGTGTGCCCATAGGGACGGGGTACATCGCTTCCTTTCGAATAGGTGGGGGGGAGACAAGACATCGGGGCACTCAGGAGATTTTGGCCCTCTCCAACTTACGCCTGCACAAGATCGCCTCTAATAAGGCAGAGGTCATGAGAGCCTTTCCTCCAGACGACCTAGTTAAGGGGCTGAAGGACCTGGATCTGAGTGTCGACTTCCCTCCCATGCAGAGAAGTCTCGGGGTGAGCTGGGACATCGCAGAGGACGTCTTCACTTTTCAGGTGTCTTCAGCAGAGAAACCATACACTAGATGTGGAGTCTTGTCGACGATCAACAGCCTGTTTGACCGGCTTGGATTTGCCGCCCCGGTAAGCACTAGAGGAAGGTCTCTACTCAGAGAGCTCACCATGGAGGCTTGTGACTGGGATGTTGTTGGCTTCATCTTTGGTAAGGCTAAGCTCACTCCACGTCCTGAGATCACCGTTCCAAGACTCGAGTTGTGCGCTGCTGTTCTAGCTGTGGAAATAGCAGAAGCAATCGTCGATGAGATTGACATCCAACTCGATGTTGTCACATTCTACTCTGATAGTAAAGTGGTCCTTGGTTACATTCACAACGACGCCAGACGATTCTACATATATGTGAATAACAGGGTGCAACGTATCAGGAGATCTACCAGCCCACAGCAGTGGAAGCACGTCCCTACAGACCAAAACCCTGCTGATCATGCCTCAAGATCAGTCCTAGCAGGCAGCCTGACTCATAGCACATGGTTGACTGGACCAGCTTTCTTGTTCAGGTCAGCAGAGCCAGAAACCCTTCACACACCTTTCGACTTGGTTGATCCCAGATCTGACTACGAGATCCGCCCCCAAGTTGCTTGTCACGCCACCAATGTCTCCAGCAACAAGTTAGACCCCAAGCGCTTCGAGATGTTCTCAAGCTGGCAAGCACTGACACACACAACAGCAAGGCTTGTGCATGTTGTTCACTCCTTGAAGGTAGGCAGCAGCTGCAAAGGATGACACATCTGCAAAAAACCCTTCTCCACCGAAGACCTGGATCAAGCCAAGAATATCATAATCCGCAGTCTGCAACACAACGCCTTTCAAGAGGAATTGGAATGCATCAGAGAAGGTAAAGCCATTCCTAAGCAGAGCCCACTCTTCAGTCTGTGCCCCTAAATTGATGATTCAGGCCTACTGAGGATTGGAGGACGCCTGTCCCAAGCAAGCCTAGGTAAAGATGAAATCAACCCTCTCATCCTGCTTGGACGGAGCCACATCGCGACTCTACTCATCCATCACCACCACGAGCAGGTCCACCATCAAGGGCGCCACTTCACTGAGGGTTCCTTGAGAGCGGCTGGTCTGTGGGTCATCGGTGGAAAACGGCGCGTCAGCAGCATACTCTATCAATGTGTCAATCTGCTGTCGTCCAAGTCCCGTATTATGATAGTTTACATCAGCTAGACCTGCCTTTCTGATTTGATCCTCCTAAAGACTACGTAGGAGGATAGCGACTCAGAAGATGTCTGACTTACCTGTGGATTGCCTCAGCACTGACCCTCCCTTCTCTTTTGTTGGGTTAGATATATTTGGGCCATGGATGGTTACAGCACGTCGCACCAGGGGTGGACTAGCAAGCAGTAAGTGCTGGGCTGTGCTGTTCACATGTATGAGCACCAGGGCCATACACATTGAAGTCATTGAGTCGATGGATTCCTCAAGTTTCATAAATGCTCTGCGACGGTTCCTTTCCATCAGAGGATCAGCCAAACAAATCAGGTCCGACTGTGGTACAAACTTTATCAGGGCCTGCAGAGAGCTGAAGATGGAGGCCGTTCAGAGTGACAAGGAGGTCCAAGAGTACCTGAGTGACAAAGGGTGTATTGGGTCTTCAACCCACCACACTCATCTCATATGGGAGGCAGCTGGGAGAGAATGATTGGCATTACGAGGCGCATCCTGGATTCCACGCTGCTGAAGGTGGGTCCATCCAGGCTTACTCACAAAGTCCTGACTACTTTCATGGCGGAAGTCTCAGCCATCGTGAATGCTCATCCATTGGTTCCTGTGTCCACGGATCCAGACTCCCCCCTCATCTTGACGCCAGCGACACTCCTCACCCAAAAGGTTGCTGTAGTTTCTCCTCCCCAAGGTGAATTCAACGAGAAAGACCTCTTCAGCCGGCAGTGGAGGCAAGTTCAAAGCCTTAGTTCATTTTTTAAGTCAATTCAATTTGGCCACTAGGTGGCGCTGTTTATTGATAAGGTCTGTTGTTTGCTTAAGTTCCTATTTCCTGTAAAGAAGAATCCTTTTTAGCAACGGTGAAAGTCGCTCTGTGGAGCTGCAGATATCATCGAACTCCATCCTTCTTGCAATTATTTGTAGAAGCATTGTCTGTAAGTAAAATCAATAATAACATACATACTCACCTTTCGTTTCATGATGATATTTTATATGGATGATCATTTGCGTGATAGATTTACGTATTTTATTGATAGTTGCATCGTCGGAGATTTCTGTTCTATGTAATTGATCTTACCACGTTTGGGGAATTATTTTGCATACGGCAACATATTTTAGTTTATGATAATATTATACCACACCTAAAAATACATGCTGTGCTATTAGTTAGAATTAAGCATAGTATTCAGCATACCCATACTTACGGTTGTTTTCTGTATTTTATTTCAGTTTTACTCAGTTACCTAACGCTGTACCTACAAACTGGTGGCAATAAATACTCCAGTTACTGGAAAGAGTTTATCTATCTGTTAAGCTTAAGAAGGGGACTCTTTTGCGAGGGCAGAATACTATGTCCGCGCTTGAGTACCACAGGTCCGGTACATCGAGAGGGGCTGGACTAGCCTCTGCCCTAGTCGGTCCAGTAACCTCGCTCTCTCGGTCACACTGCGTTCCCACTCCCTTTGACTGGCGTTTGTTACCATTACAGCACGCTCCCACCAGACCCCAGCCTTGTCTCAAAAACGCTCCCTCCCATTTCGCGGTCCGTTTCTCCTTATTTGTTTTTCTAGGACGGAAAAGAGGGGAAAACATTTCAGGATGAAAACGGAACACATCACCAATTCGTTCTCTTTTTTTTTCTGCCACATTTACGTGTGTGGCTGAGACTGCCATTATTTGAATTAATTGTTTAAAGTTTGGCCAGTCTCGGCCAAGAATAACTGGGTGCGGCAACCTTTCCGCCACCCCGACTACAAGGTGACGTTTTATCGGTCCTACCGATAAATATACTTTTAGTGTGCGGTATGCCGCCGTGTCTTCATGGATACAGGAGATGGCCACCTGACCTTGTGGCTGCCACGACACACCGCCCAAGAGAGCTGTCCTAATCACGACAAGCTCACAACCATTTGTCCACTAAAGCGTGGGTTTTCACATTCCCTAAAACAACATCAATCAGACAAGGCCCCTCCCGACCATTTTCCCCACGCTTACCCGCATCAGGTGCCCAATTGCACGCGACCACGTCACACTCCATGGCAGCGGGGCATGACCTGGCCAGATGTCCCGGCTGGTTTCACCTGAAACAGATAGGAGGGACAGAGGGGGCATAGGTCAGAAATCTGTCCCGCTGCTGGTATGGCAACGGGGCAGGGGCAGCACCTCTACCCCAGCTGGGGGCCAACCTTGGTCTCCATGGGGGGAAGGCAAGGGGGCCCAATGGGGTTGGTGCTCTAGGAGGTCTGGGTCCCGGGAACGAGGGGGGTGGTGGTATTGGAGGAGAGGGAGGGAGAGGTTGGCTGCTCCGAAGTACAGGGGCGGACAGGATTCCGACCCGGGCAGAAGTCAGGGAGTCCTAGAAGTCTTCCGCCAGTTTGACAGCCTCCTCCAGGGTGTCAGGGTTGTGGCGCCGTATCCACGCCTGGGTTTCGGCGCCGATCACATGGCAGAACTGCTCTATCACAATGGCTTCCCCCACCTGCTGGGAGGTCTTCTTCCCGGTGGTCAGCCAATACACTATGTGGTCGCACAACTGCTCTGCAACCACCCTGGGGCGTGTCTCCGGGGCCCTCCGATACTCCCTAAACCATGCCCGGTGGGTCTCGGTAGTGATGTTTAGGCGGCGGAGGATAGCCTGCTTGACCAGGTTGTAGTCGGTGGCGTGATGGTCGCTCGTGGCTTGGTAGGCTGCCTGAGCCTCCTTGATCAGGCAGGGTCCCAATTGGCTGGCCCAGAACTCCCGCGGCCAAGCCGCTGCGGTAGCCAGTCGCTCGAACGCCACCAAATACGCCTCCGGGTCATCCTCTGCCGACATCTTCATCGCCCATGCCTTCGGGGGCGACATCACCGGTGTTGTGGTAGGGGTCGTTGCTGCAGCAACGGCCAGCCCTACCCGTTCAATGAGTACCGTGTTGCGCTCCTCCCTCCTTCTCTCCTCTGGAAGGAAAAGATCAGCGTTACCCTGGCCCCTATATGTAATCCCGCATGATATCTAGGTAAACGGTTGCAGCTGCCTTATTACTTGCAGCTGCCTCTCGTTTACCCAAATCAATACGGTCTTACAACAGAGTCGCGCTTCTTTCCAGGCTGACTCACTTCCCTGACCCGGAAACGAGCTGTCAGGCCAGCCCTTCCAGATACTTCTCCTCTCGTTCTTTAGCGCCCTCACAGGTCGGGAGTAAGATTCATCACCAGAACTCATGTTTACGTCACAACATCGCTCCCACATCCGTCATCAGAAGGCTACACTGCCTCTGCCTCCATTCACATATATATAAAGTTTTTTTGGATGCTTCTCATTCTTGGATTGCTTCGCGCCCCCTTGTTGAGAACCACTGGGTAAATGTGATGGAATAATCACCATACACCTTACACCAGCTGCACATGCACAGTTCACCCTGAGTTGCCTTGATCACAAGTTCTTGAAGACCCTGATGAACGCGAACCAAAGACCACTGAACGACAAGCCTAGCCTCCCCCCACCCAAACCAAGCAGCATCAACAACAGTGAAATGTGCCAATCTGCATAAATAGCATAGAACGGCTATAGGGCTGATATTGGGTTTACTGTAAATAAAAAGCTAAAGTAAAATTATCTCAATATTTGGATATATGAGGAAGGGACATGTGTACACATCTGCAGTGAAATTAGTTATTTTTTTGGAATTTGGAAGTTTTTTTTTTTTTAATACTGGTGCCACTCTGCATAAATAGCATATAATGAAAAACTTCACTGTTTGAAACAGGGAAATTATCCATGCAAGTTAATTGTCTGATAGCTTGACCAGCTTTCAGAACTGTCTGATAGCTTGACTGGAGTGAAAGATATTGGCTGTAGACAGAAACAGAAAGACATCGAAGAGTAAGTTAACACTCTTAGCTAGATAGCCTAGAGGGAGCTATGTCTTGTAGGCTATGTGTATATCTTGATTTTTGCTTTTGCAACTAAATAGATAAATTAACTAGACATAGCGAGAGTTGGAGAATAATTTAGTAGTTTAATATCCAAGTTTAAAACTAAAATTTTATTGAAGCTAAATAAATTAAACCCTGAAAAACGCTACGTGTATCTGCCTGTTTACATTGGTTGCCTGTTTACCCCAGGTTGTGCAGGACCCTCGGCCACACTAGGGGATATAAGAGAGATACAGGCAGCCCCAGGCGATGCGGAGCAACAGGCAGCCCCAGGCAAATGTCTAGACTCGGTAGGCATCTTGCGGTGCAAGGTAGGCAAAATGCAAACTTTGCCACAATCTGACAACAAAAGATTGCATAGATTCTTGCTCAGTCAAAGGTAAAGGCCCTGAATGATGATGCTGAAGTGTGTCACATTTAACGCTTTTAGCTCCACCCTACCCCCTACTCCCTCGCTCACCCAAGTGCACACTCTGTGACATCGGTAAAACGTCATGCAAAGTGTACATTTGCCAAAGGGTGTAGGGTGCAAGGGAATGATCTGGGACTCAGCCTTATAATGCCTCCGGGAGGCACTATCGATTACAACACCGGCACTGAAGAGCTATAGGGCGTGGATTGAAAGTCAAGGACAAGGTAGTAATTGGAGATCAGAAGAAGTTAAGGAATTGTAACTTTACAATTCTAGGAATGTCAGCTACTAAACAGCTACTGAGTACTGCAGTAGAACTTGGGGGCATAGACCCTGCACAAATTCAGTTAATGTGATCAGGGCACCTTTCGAGAATGCAGAGGAAACTCAAAGCGAACAACAGACTGTTCAATTAGTATAAACGTGAACCGCCACTCACAACTGACCAATGACATGCTTGCTGTCAGCCAAAGCGCGTGCTTCAAATTTCTGTTTAAGATTGGGCTATTTACTTGCATTCATGAAAGGGTCAACCTTGAACTCTTCTGATTGGACAATGCACACAGCTTTTACACTTTACAGTACGAATGGATGGGCAACGTGACGTAACACTGAGTGAGAGACATGAAGCTAGCAGCTACCACCAGCAGTCTTGCGTCAGTCAAACGGTAATTAGTCAGAATTTGTGAGATTAAATATAATGGTTTGTTTTGCTTTGAACACAAAATGTTAGTTATCAAAAAATTTAAAACCATAAGTGTGAATTAAATTATATATAGTTATTTTTATTTATAATCATAATGTAGAAGAACGTTGTACTATTTTCAAGTTCATTAAGTCAGATTTGTGAGATTAAATAAATGGTGTCTGCGTGATTTTGATACAAAGGTTAGTTAAAACCAAAAACAACCATAAGACATTAAATTAAGGAAGTTTTTTTATTTACTTAACTAATGTGAATGCACATGATAAAGTTCAAGTAATTTTCTTGGACTCCTTTTTTGTTTGATCGAAGTGTTTCTACAACTGAATAATTTTTGTTAACTATTTGCACACTGGTGCATTTGGTCTACATGTTAACAAAAAGAATGTATCTTTATTTTTGAAAAATGAAATGTCAATGCCAAATAAGAATCGTTCCAGTTGCACCACTAGTGAATGACCAACTTAAAGTTACCATTCCATCCCCGCCCGAATAAAATCCTGCTACGCCCCTGCTGCCCGGGTTTTATTTAAAAGAAAATACTATATTTTTATGGTTGATTGTAAATGGGTAGAGAGTCTTAAGTGCGCGAGTTTCTTTCATGTTTTGCAGCCATCAAATCGTATTAAAATATATTAATAGTATATATATATATATAATATAATATATATATATATATATTAATTATAATTATATTAGGTTTTTGATTCAAAAGTAACTCATGTGAACACACAAAAAAAAAAAAAACTATATAGTATAATATTGTGAAGGTGATCTTTAAACAGTATTTCTAAGTAGATGGCTAGATCAACTTAAATAAACATATATTTAAAACATGGTTAAATTATAAAGTCTAATAATATAACAGTTCGCTATCACTCTAAACTCACCGCAACCACTCTCTCCTCTCCAAAGTTCTCGTCTCATCACATCAGTCACTATATCTCATCCACCACGACCAGCAAGCCACGCCTCCAAAGGCAGCGTGCTCATTATTATGGACGAGCAGCAGGCAATTTCAGGGTGGACTTGGGCGATATAAAGTAGTTGACGAGCCAGACAAATGCATTAATCGTATTAATGGTGAAATGTAAGTGTCAAGCAGTGTCTCCCTATGAATCAAGTTAATTCGTGTGTAAATATTAAGTCATTTTTATCGTGAGACTGCTCAGACTGACACAAGCAGCAAGCTTTTCTGTAGAGAAGAGGAAAGTGCTCTTTGGAACTCCTTATTTCCCAGAACCGCCCGCGTCCGTCGCTCGAAGGAAGGAAGAGAGACGGCCGAGTTGATGGCAGCACAAATTCGTATCGTGAGAAAATCAGACCGACACAAGCAGCACCCCTATAATCTGTTGAGAAGCGGCAAGTGGCTCTTTGTTACTCCTTTTGTCTCATCTCCATCTGAGCCTAGCGTGTATGTTTGTTAGAACGGCCAGTCTGGGGGGAGTTTTACAAATTTTTTGAGTAGTGTGTATTACGATAGAAGCCTGCGAGCATCGATCTATTTAACATAGTAGAATAGCGTACACAACAACAAATCTGTCAACCCCCTCCGAGATTTCCACATTGCAACTGGCGGACGCTTGTACTACACTTTTCATCGCCAACTAGATGACACGCTTTCCGCCTGGGAGTGGATAACGCGATCATTTGTGGGGGCGCCCCCTACGCGCCCTACTTGCCCTCCCAGTGAACCGCTTCAGAAGCGATTACTTTGAAGAGGAGTAGGCGTAGGGGGCGAGGATTTGTTTTGGGAAAGCCTGGCCCTTGGTTGCGTAGCACTTTGTTTGGACTTATGTGGTGTTCGCTCATGTAGAAATGGGACCGTACACCGTGGAATACGGTGGTCTTCGCGGTAAGAAAAAAAAAAATCTTTAAACCAATCGAAAACTTTGAGACTGAAGATGCTGATGCTGGTTGCAGTGGAACCAGTATTGGAAATTCTGCACCAACAACAGAAATAGAAACTAGAGTTGAAGAAAAAAACGATGATGACACGGATGATCCAGGAAAATTAGAAACAACTACCGCCTCTGATTTTCAACGTAATGCGAATTCATTTAAAATAATACTCTGAGTGAAACTTTCCAAACACCTGGGTAACTGAGTCTAATAGAAATTATTATATTAATTATTATTATTATTATTAGTATTATTAACAAACATCTGAAGTGAACCGTCAAACATCGCTCGGCTCGCAAATGATTGATCAACTATCAACTATTCTTTTATATTATTATTATGAATGCTAGTATATTACCCTCTCACTTTGCCTAGTTCAGAGTGGCCGATCGCGGTGAGTAGACAATTTTAGTTACAGCAAGCTGTTTCAGCTCCTACTAGCGATCACTATGCGTGATTAAGGCTTTCTTGGCTAGCTGCCCTATCTGTTAAAATCAATGTCGTTCGCAAAGTCGGTCTATCCAGAGCCATTGCCGCTGTTGCTGCGACAAAGGCTCGAATTTTTTTTTTCTTACTTCTTACGAATTTGTGATAAAATGAATAAATTGTCATGCTGTACTAAACAAAGTTTTTTTGTTGTTGTTGTTGTTTTGTTATTATTATTAATACTTCGCTGTTAGTCTTCATTTTCGTTAAAATACTGACATGGGCCACAAAATCAAAATTTACTGTAATGTGTAACAAATCAGTACTCCCACAGAAATCTATCCCTAGAGCATTGCGCATGCGTCAAATGAGATTGTCTCACAGACACGTCAGATTCTTCTTTTAATCGTGGCTGAAGTAAAATACGAGTGATGTACACGCACAGAAGTTGTCGGCTGCATTTTGCAATAATTGATTGCTTTGTGATGTATATAATGAGTTATGGTTTGTTTTCATTAAAAACGTTTTTGTTGTGACGCAGTGTCGATATTGAATTCAGAACTTGAAAGTAAATAATCACGAAAGTTTTCACGAATGTGAGAATTTAATGTGGCTTGTGCTGTTATGTCTGGAATAAACATGAGTCGTGTAAATTATATTAAAATGCATAATGTATTAGCTATAACGTTGTTGTTTACAAATAACTATATATTTATTTTATATACAGTACAAACACACGAGATTAATATTGGGTGTGTATGCAATAAGAAACACAGCATGCCAAATTAAACTGCATAAAATAGCATAGTCTATGGCTGTAAACCATAGGACCACGTAAATTCGTGGGGCCACGAGATCGTACTGACACTTGAACAGTGTCATGTCAAACCTGTGCCCCATTATCACACACAAATGGTTTGATTGATATTGGGTGTATTTACAGTGAGAAACACAGTGGATACCAAATTAGACAGCTGACAATAGTAGTCTAAAGCTGTATTATTTGGTATTCCCCCATGCATTTCAGGCAGTGATGCTCTCTGAACAATGCAATTCACATAGTATCTTTGTTTTAACTCCAGAAACACATAAACATGCTTCAAATGGCGATACATTTATTTCCAATAAATTTCTTCATAGGCTCACGACGGACACAGAGTCTTTCGGAAGACCAGTGTACGACTATCGATCGCCTGCTCAATATATAGGACATTTATGACACATATGTCCCAAAAGGCACAAGACACATTCGTTGCGTGAATTGTACCTGTTATTTATAATACGTATGATCATTTCCATAAGAACTCGATGCAACAAAGAGGTAATGAAAACCACTTCAACTTATTTTTTAACTGAATTTGTAAGAACCACACACACCGAAGGAAGGTAAAAAAAAAAAGAAAAAGAAAACCACCACCGAAACCACCACCCGCTAGTAAAGGAGTTCTAGCTACGTTGTTTCTCCATTACTTTGGTGAGAGTTGCTCTGCAACATTGACTTAACACTGTACACTTGTAGAGTTACTTATAAGTCCTGGGAACATCTCGATTAATCATCAGTTCCAGCACCATGGCCTTTTGTTGCCAGGGAGCTTGGGTACTACAGTTGAACACTACGAAACGGTGCATTTACGCGTACGATGACCTTTTACTTTGCAACCTAGAATATTTATTGGATCCGGTAGGAATCATCCAGTGTTTTAGTGTTCTTCCAAAGTAGACAATAAGTGTGAAACTTTCACCTGGCCGTACATTCTGTTGGAACCCGTGCATGACTGTAAGCGCGACTGACGACTGTCTCAGCCCTTGATGACCTCCGGAAACGTTGCACGTCAGCCGTCAGCTCTTTTTCAAGGTGCATACCCCCATGGCGGCCATGCACCTTCAGAGCTACAGCATCGGAGGACCATGCAGCTCCGGGCAACTTACAGGCAGGCCCACAGGTGACCGGCCAGTCTGGTGATCCCCATACTATGGGCCGCTTCCTGCACTCCACGCGGAGCGCCTTTACTAGATGCGTCACTCTGGAGTCCCCTTGTTTTACTTTTCATAGGCTTTCTTTAGACTGATGTCTCAAAAATGATCCAAAATGTAGTGCTGAGAATTATAGCTGGTTGACTTCATATTTCAAAATATTGCTCGCTATTTCAACTAATCATGTAGCACTAACAGTAAGACGGGAAGCTTGCAAACTAAAGGTTATAGGCTCAAATCATACATTTTTAAATTTATATAAAAAATTAATTTGCAGTCAAACAAATAAATAATTTTATATCAGTGATAAAGACGTCACAATAAGTGCGCTCACTAACATATTTCCATGTTGACAAAGCAGGTTAATTGTCATTAAACTCGGATATCCTGTAATATAGATATGCGTGAATGAACGTGCCTGGGGTCTTCAAAAATATGTGGTGAGAAAAAAGAGAATGGCATTTTTACCTTACTTTGACATGGGTCTGTTAAATATTACTCCACAGGTTGTGTTTCCTCAGTTTAGTTGTGCAGTGTTAGTAAAACAGTCTGTCCCACCAATGCAGTTATATTTCAAATATGATAGACTATCAAGGCAGATTTATACAGCAGAGTAATAAAATTCATTGCCTAACAAAAACAATTACTACATTATTTGACAAAAAATGATTTTTACTTCTAGTAGGCACAGAACTTTTTTGGGGGGAAAAAAAGTTTCTATTATATATATATATATATATATATATATAATACCACAGTGGCAGTGAAAAAGTACTTTAAAGTATTTGCCCCCTGTCTGAATTTCTGTATTTTTGCACATTTTTCACGTTGAATTTGGTCAGGTCTTTTTGTGGGTTGTAGTAGTATATATAGAGGGAGGTGCTTCTTTCATTTGTTTGGTGTGCAAGGTAATCAAACATCCAATCTTCAGGTGTGAAAAAGTTATTGCCACTCTAGTTAACTTAACCCATTTAAAGGGATAATTAGGGTCAGCTGTTTGAATACTTTGGTTAACAATCAGGCCTGATTTGGGCCAGCCCTGCCCCATATAAATCTGACTAACTTTGGCCCTTACCATGAGAGTGAAGTTGTCAGCCAAAATCTCTCCAAGAGCAATGTATACAATCGTCCAAGAAGTCACAAAGAACCCTAGAACAACATCCAGGGATCTGCAGGCCTCTCTCACCTCGGCTAAGGTCAGTGTTCATGACTCCACCATCAGAAAGACACTGGGCAAAAATGGGATTCACTGTACGTCTCAACTGTGCCACCCCTTTCTGACGAGTGATTCATTCTTGTCTTATTAGCAGAGATCACACGGTGGAAACCTTATGCTACCACTAGTAGACAACATGAATGTCTCTTTAAGTCTGTACACCTTGCAAAAAAACGGTTGGCACCTGGCACAATTCCAACATTTTTGGTTGGGACGTGACAGATGAGTCAAAATTGGAACGTTTTTTGTCCAACATGGGCCCTGTTATGTCTGGTAAAAACCAAACCCTGCATTCCACAATAAGAACCTCATACCAACGGTCAAGCATGGCGGTGGTAGCATCATGATTTGGGGATGCTTTGCTGCATCAGGACCTGGACGACTTGCCATCATTGACGAAACCATGAATTCTGCTCTGTATCAAAGAATTCTACAGGATGAATGTCAGGCCATCCGTCCGTGAGCTGAAGCTGAAGCACAGCTGGGTCATGCAGCAAGACAATGATCGTAAACATACAAGCAAGTCTACATCAGAATGGTTGAAGAACAAGAAATTTAAAGTTTTGGAATGGCCTAGTCAAAGTCCAGACCTAAACCCCATTGAGATGTTGTGCCAGGACCTGAAACGAGCAGTTTATGCTCGAAAACCCACAAATATCACTGAGTTGAAGCAGTTCAGCATGAAGGAGTGGGGCAAAATTCCTCCACGGCGCTGTGAGAGACTGATCAATAACTACAGGAAGCGTTTGGTTGCAGTTATTGCTGCTAAAAGTGGTGTAACCAGTTATTGAGTCTAAGGGGGTGATTACTTTTTCACAAAGGGGCATTGGGTGTTGCATAACTTTCTTTAATAAATAAATGAAATAAGTATCACATTTTGTGTTATTTGTTCACTCAGGGTCCCTTTTATCTAATATTAGATTTTTGGTTGAAGATCTGATAACATTAGTGTCAAAAATATGCAGAAAATCAGACGGGGCAAATACTTTTTCACGGCACTGTGTGTGTGTGTGATATATCTCTATATGCTAATAATTATGATATATATCTCCTATGAAAATATATTGATATATATTATATATCATAATATATATATCAGTCTATTATGCACAGTCCCGGAACGTTCTTGTATCTGAGTCGTTTTTGAAAAAGTGCCTCAAGTACACCGAGACTATATACTATAATAATTCCCCATCATATATAGGGATAAGGGAGACATTGATCTAACAGTATTTAGATATAGACATAGATATATATATATTAATATATGTAAGTTAAACACGAAAATGCTACCACTATACGGGAAATCGTTTTGTGTTCATTTGACATGCTGACCATAATAGACCGAGAAGCTTTCTGCCACTGTTTCGTTCTTTACTGAATTTTTACCATGTTTCTCACACTGCCCCTCTGCATGCTTTGTGCTTTCACGCGATTTGATTGGCTGTTGTAATGCTGAAATTTGCATATTTCTCAATTAGCTTTACAAAAGCCAAGCAAATCGCGTGAAAGCACAAAGCGGGCGGAGCTCATTTGCTTACAAACTCCAGATTTAGCTGGCCAGTTAAATATTTTGCTAAATGTTACATCTTAGTTAAGAGATTTAAGATTTAGTTAAATATTTAGCTAAATGTTAAATCAGATTTATAAATTATATCTGAATGTGCACATTTAAAAATATTTTTATTTTTAGGAAAACACAAAAGGTTTTAAACAATCTGCAATTGCAATGCGATGTATGCTGTTACACAGTAAAGGTAAACACAGCGCATTAACTGGACAGGGGTGTCTAGCCTGGACTACGTGCAGTCACACGACTGGTCAGCGCGTAGCTATGTGCACTGAGGTACTAAACA